>NW_016922283.1:313835-454963 GCF_001483705.2 Eufriesea mexicana | reverse complement strand
CCCCCCCCCCCATTGTCTGACCTAATCGTATTCACTGTAGTTCCGTCGGATTTCCCTTTAATTCTATTACTTTTTTCAATTCTTCAGCAGCTTCACTTTTATCCCTCAGAAGTTGTACAAACATAATTATCGAATAATCATGGGCGATACCTGATACGTAATTTTCCTTCCTTCAAGACGAGGGTTTGGCTGGTCCTATCAAATCGGTGTGCCATAGTTCTATAATACGCTTCGCCCATACAGCATTATATCGCGGATGCCGCGTTTTACATGCTTCTCCTTGTACACGTGGCTTGCAAACATTTTTCCATTAACTATTCATCCCTAATGCCAGATTCTTTCTTCTCGTTCCTTTTACGATTTCTTTATTTGCATGCCCTAATTGTTTGTGCCATACCTTATTTACCGTTGATTCTGCCGCAGGCCTCTCAAGGTTAGTAGATTTTCTCACACGATGCGCGTATTTTTCTCTTCACGCGGTCATTTGTATGCCACCTAATTTGTTGTATACTTTGCTACATAATTATTGAAATTTATATCGTAGCCATAGTAAGCTATCTATGCTACTGAAAGTAAATTGGAGTTTAATTCTGGTGCATGCAATACATATTTCCATTTCAAATTATTATTGCATCAAGCTTTCTTGGCATTGACATTTCCGATTCTCTCCGAGGTGAATATCTCTCCTTTGTTGTCTGCCATTCTAGTTCTTCATTCTCCTACAACAAATTTGTCACAAATGAACTCGTTATTAGTCATGTTGCATGTAGATCCGGAGTCCAACAGACATGCAAAATAAATATTATCCTCACATTCGTTTAATTCATATCCATCTTTCTCTCAAACCTTATAATTTGTCTCGCTTTGAAACTTCACTTGTTCTCATTACTGGTTCTTCTCGCGTGTTTAACGATGAGCCTTTCCTTTCACGATATTGTCTCATATTTCCTCCACGATAACCACCATAAAAATTTCCTCCTGGCCCTCTTCTCAATGGTGCTCCGTTTTTTTGCGTTCGCGACAATTTGCTGCTACGTGATTGAGTCCTTGACAGTTGAAGCAGTATTTACTTCGACTACAAGCAGGCGCCATGTGTCCTTTGATCCTGCAGTTGTAGCAATTACGGTATGCTCTATTTCTCTCCATTACCTTCCTCGCTGTGTCGTAATCTCTATTGGTTTTTTATTCCTTCCTAATTTCTCCTCTTGTCTCTTCCTCCTTTAACGCGAATCTTATATCACTAACCGATATATTCCTCTGCTACAGTAGTACCCTCACCTTTGGGTCATACTCGGGTCGATGTCCTCATAATATATAATTTTATATTCGCAGTCTTCAACATTCCTTCCCAGCTGAAAACATTGGTTTTTTAAAGCTTCTGCCTGGTTCGGGAACGTTCCAGCTATCTGTCCTGTCAACATTTTGACACTCGAGATTTCATTACGAGTTCGCGCATTTAGTTATACCGTAAACACAGCCATATATTCCTTCACTGGTAACCATAATCTTTCAGCACCTTTTATTCTATTATGTCTCGGTAATTGCGCCTTACACATGGCGTTATTAATAATTGCCATAGCTGCATGGTTATTGTCACCCCATTCGTCCCAATTTTTCATTTCTCTTCATAATATGCTTCTCCCTCAACTGGTTTTGTCAATGGTTTTACGCCAACAACTTCCTTCCTTAATCGTCTTTATCGTAGAATTCCTTCTACTTCTTCTTCCCTTATAAAATAATTTGAATCATAGAAAGGTGCAACGTTTGCGATATTCAAGGCGTCAGCCACCTTCGAAGCTTCTATAATCTCCTTTCAGCATGCTTTTTACTATAACCGCACTGTGCTATCTATTGTTAGTGTGGGATGAAGTAACAGCTACATACACTTAAACGTTCAATAAAAGAACACAAATTGTAATTGGTTTCGTAAAAATACACTCGCTCCTGTCTACGATATAATCTATACATGTTTCTCTTACACGCAACGTGTTCTTTTGTTGTCTGCCCTCCAAGCACTAAGTGCTTTTCACGACTCCCATAGATACTCGTCGCAAACATATATTCTTCCACACAAACATTCTTCACAATTGTACCAAACATAATATGACAAACACCACCACAACATTAACTTCAATTCATTGCACGTTAGAATACCACGCATACCTGCTCCACTCAGCCCAACACGTATATAAACTGAAATCTATGAGACCACTACCAGGACATTGCTTATTTTAGACTTACATTGGCATTTACATCGCAGGTGAACAAATTTTAAAACCGGCTACAGTAGCGTGATGATGGGCGTACACAGTACTGTTTCGTTACTTGTTACATCCTAGAGCGAGAATGAGTCAGTCCTTCGTCATTCTAGAATTGCAATAGGGTAAAGATTGTCACAGAACTGATAAATTCAATGGCTGCAGCGCTCTATGCGTGAATGTGACAGCTACCGTACTGCGATTTGTTAATAGCTCTAGTCATTATCGTAGTATACATTGATTACTTTAGACATGCTTTAGAATCCACATCATCGCTGAATACGTTTATTCCATGGCAAAGTGGTCTGTTCATGGCTGTACTATGTACCGTTCTACAAATTGTAGATAACACAGGCCATGACGGTGCTATACTGATTATTCTAGATTTGCTTACTAACTCGAGTTATTAGTGGAAAAATTGTGCCATCCGCTAATGCTCTGTGATGACGACTGCACTCAGTACTGTTTCGTCAACTGTTAGTGACTCGAGCGATAATGGGACATACCTTTGCCATTCTAGATTTGCTATAGAATATGTATCATCACTGAACAGATCAGCCCAAAGCCTACAGTGCTCTGTTGAATGATGCATTAAGAACCTTACTTAGAATCATAAATATCTATAACCATAGTCGTAACATGCGTTGATTATTCTCGAGTTACTGCGGAATTCATGTTTTGCGTGAACTAATACTTCCAAATACTAGATTATTTCGATGACGGCTGTACTCAGTGCTTTTTCATCAATTGTTAATGTCTTGAACGATAATTGGCCAGCTTCTTGTCATTCTAGAATTGCAATGGAATACATATTGTCAGTGAATATAGTAATAAAATGGCTAGGGTGCTCCATTGATGGATGTAAAGAATACCGCACTAGGAATTGCAAACTTCTCCAGCCATAGCCGCACAATACATTCATTACTCTAGACTTGCCTTGGAATTTACATCTCCAGTGAAAAATTAGTCCGACGGCTACAGTGCTGCGATGGTGTCCGTCCTCGGATCTGTTTCGGCACTTGTTGCTGACTAGGGCGATATTGTGTCGGTCGTTTTTCATTCTAGAATTGCAATAGGACATAAATCATCACTGAGCAGATTAATGCTATGTATACATTGGTTTTCCCAATGCTACTGAGGAACTTTAATCATCAGTGAACAGATTAATCTGACGGCTGCAGCACTGTGCTGGTGACTGTGCTCAATACTTTTATGTCAGTTGTTAATACTTCGAGCAACGACGGACCTGGCCTTTGTCACCCTGTCATGGCTAGACAATCTAAATCATTTTTGAACAGGTTATGCCAACGACTACAGTGCCCTGTTTATGAATGTACCAACCACCATTCTGGGATCTATAAATATCTCCAGCCATAACTGCACAATACATTGACAACTCTCGACTTGCGTTGGCTTTTACATCATCAATCAACGAATTAATCCAACGGCTACAGTACTGTGATGATGCCTGTACTCAGTACTGTTTCGTCAGTTGTTAATACCTCGGTAATGGATCTGCCTTTTGTCATTCTAGAAATGCAATGGAACCCATGCCATCAATGAACAGATCAATACAACGCCTGCAGTGCTGTGCTGATGCACGTACTGCGAACTGTACTACCACCTTGAAATACCTTTAGCCACACCGGTACCATGCATTGATTACTCTAGGCTTGCATCGGAATTTACATCATCAGTGGACAAGTTCTTCCAATGGCTGCTGTGCTCAGTTAGTGGATGCATCAAATACCGCCCTGGGTGTTCTAAATATCTCTAGCCTTAGCTGAAGTATACATTGATTACGCTAGAACTACTGTGGAACACAAGCCATAAGTGTACAGATTAATCCACCGTCTAAAGTACTGCGATGGTGATTGCACTCAGTACTGATTCGTCCGTTGTTAATGCCTCGAGCTATGATGATTCAGTCTTTTGACATTCTAAAATTGAAATATACTATAAATCATCAGTGAACAAATTAATCTAACGACTACATTAATCTATTGGTGGATGTACCACCTGCCGCCCTAGGAATTGTAGTTGTCCCTGGCAATAACTGTTGTATACATTGAGTATTATAGAACTACTGCGGAATTTAAATCATCAGTGAACAGATTAATCCAGCAGATGGAGTACTGTGATGATGGCCACAATCATTACATTTATGTCAATTTTTAATATCTCGAGCTGCAACGGATCTCTCTTTTGTCATTCATTAGTTGCTATAGAACATATATCAGCATTGAAGGTTTTAAATCAACGGCTACAGTTCTCCGTTGATGGATGTACTAAGTACCGTACTGTCAACTGTAGATATCTCTGGAAATAACCGCACCATACATTGATTATTCAAGGGTGGCAGCTAAACCTAAATTATAAGAGAACCAATTAGTCCAATGGCAAATGTACTGTGATGATGGTTGCATTTAGTACTGCCTCACTAGTTGTTAATATCTCTAGCGATAATTGGCCATTCATTTGTCATTCCATAATTGAAATAGTATTTATAGCATCCCTGAACAGCCAATTCCAACGGCACCATTGCTGTACTGATGGATCTACCAACTAGTGTACTGGGGTTGTTAGTATCTGTAACCATAACTGACGAATGCATTGATCATTCTAGAAATGCTGTGTAAGTCAAGTCATCGCTGGGGAGATTAATTCAACGGCTACAGTACTCTATTGTTGAATACAACAAATAGCATTCTGGGAATAGTAAATGTCTCCCTCCGTAACTGATGTTTACCATGATTATTCTGGAACTACTGTGGAATGTAGGTCATCATTGAGCAGATTAATCCAATTGCTGCAGTCCTCTTGTGGTGAATGTTCTAGCTACCGCACTGGGAATTGTTAATATCTCTAGACATAACAGATGTGAACATTGATTTTTCTAGAACTACTGTGGATGTTACATCATTAATGAATAGATTAATCCAACACCAGCAGTGCTCTATTGGTGGATGTAGCAACTACCGTTCCGGAAATTGTAAATGTCTCTACCCGTAATTGATGTATACCTTGACTATTCTAGAGCTACGGTGGTAAATAAATAATCAGAGGACAGGTTAATACAGTGCCTTCAATACTGTGGTGATAGCTGTACTCAGTACTCTTTCGTCGAATGTTAATACCTCGAGCGATAATGGGTCAGTCCTTCGTCACCCTAGTTCTGCAATAGTATTTAAATCATTATTGAACATATTAACCCAATGACTATAGTGCTCCATTGGTGAACGTACCGATTACCGTACGGGGAATTTTCAATATCTCTAGTCACATCCAACTTATACACAGTATAATCTAGAACCACTGTGGAACTTAAATCATCACTCAACAGATTAACCCAACAGCTACAGTCCCATGTTGATGGATGCAGCAACTATCGTTCTGGGAATGCCAAATGACCCTCTCCATAACTGATATATACCATGATTATTATAGGACTACTTGTGGAAATTACATCACCATTGAGCAGATTATTCCAGCGGCTGCAGTAATGTTATGATGACCGTACTTAGTACTGCTTCGTCAACTGATAACGTCTCGAGCGTTAATGCGCCTCTCCTTTGTCATTCTAGAATTGCGATACAATTTATATCATAGCTTATCAGTAAAACCCATAGGTTACATTGCTCCATCGTAGGATGTCCAAGCTACCGTAGTGGGAATTGTCAGTAAATCTGGCCACAACTGATGCATACAGAGATTACACTAGAGCAACTGTGGAATTTACATCGACAGCGAACAGATTAATACATCGGCTGCGGTAGTGCGATGATGGCTGTAACCTTTACAGCTTTAAAAATTTTAAATTATTGGAGATATACCGATCGGCTTTTTGTCATTCTAGAATAACTGTAGATTACATATCAACATTGAACAGGACAATCCAACGGCTACAGTGCACTGTCGATGCATGTACCTCGTACTGTCATGTCAATTGTAAATATCTTTGGCCATAACCGTACTATACATTGATTATCCCAGAATTGATGATGAACATAAATTATCAGGGAAAAAATTTGTCCAACGACAAAGGTACTCTGATCACGGCTCCGCTCAGTACTGTATCGTCAATTGTTAATATCTCGAGCAATATTGGGGCAATCCGTTGTTATTCTAGGATTGCAGTGGTATCTAAATAGTCACTGAACATACTAATCCAACAATCAAAGTGCTGTGTTGGTGGATGTAACCGCCACCGTACCGGGAATTGCAAATGTCTCTAGCAATAACTGATGTATGCATAGATTATTGTAGAACTAGTGTGCAATTTAAATCCGCAGACAACAAATTAATCCATCGGGTGCTGTACTGTAGTGATTGCTGTACTCTGTGCTTATTCATCAATTCTTAATGTCTCGTACTATTACCGATCTGTCTTCTGTCATTCTGGAGTTGCTATAGTGTCTAAATCATCAATGAGCTGGTTAATTCAACTGCTAGAGTGCACTGTTGATGGATGTACTAAGTGCGGTACTGCCAACTGTAAGTATCTGCAGCCACAGCCGTACCATATATTTATTACACTAGAATTGCTGTTAATTTTAATTTGTCAGTTAACAAATTATTCCAATGGCTAAGGTACTCTTATGGCGGCTCTAGTCAGAGCACTCTCGTCAGTTGTTAATATCTCGAATGATAATTGTTCAGTCATTCGTCATTCTGGAACTGCAATATGATGTATACCACCACTATGCAGGTTAATCCAACGAATACTCTGCTATATTGGTGGATGTAACAACTACCGTAGTGGGAAATTTAAGTATCTCTAATCATGACTGATGTACACATTGATTATTCTAGGAATATTGTGGAATTCATATCGTCATTGAACATATCAATCCAAAGACTGCAGTGTTACGTTGATTGGCTTAACAAGTACCGTACTGTCAAATGTTAATATCTGTAGCCTAAATTGTACTGTACGTGGATTATCCTAGAATTGCTCCTGAGAATCAGCTATAAATGATCAAATTAGGATAACGGCTATAGTACTGTGACGATGGCTGTTCCCAATACTGTTTCGTGAATTGCTAATGTGTCGAGAGAAAACGGGTCAGTCCTTTGACATTCTAGAATTGCAATAGAATTTAAATAATCACTGAAGTGCTTAGTCCAACGGCTACAGTGCTCTATTCCTGGATGTAGCAACTACCGTACTGGGAATTGTTAATATCTCTAGTCACAACAGATGTATACATAGATTATTCTGGAACAACGGTGGAAATTAAATGGTCGCTGAATACACTAATCCTGCCCCTGCAGTTCTGTGATGGTGGCTGTACTCAGTACTCTTATGTCAATATCCAATATATCGAGCTAATGAGGGTCTGCCTTTTGTCATTCTTGAATTGATATGGAATCTACACTATCATTGAGCTGCCGAATTCAAAGGCTACAGTGGTCTGCTGCTTGATTTACTCCGTACGTTACAGGCAATTGTAAATATCTGCAGCCAAAGTCGTACTATATATTGATAATTGCAGAATTGCTGTTAAACTTAAATTATCAGTGAACTAATCAGTCCTGCGGCTGAGGAATGGTGATGATGGATGTACTGAGTGCTGTTTCGTCGATTGAAAACATCTCGAGCGATAATGGTTCAGTCCATCGCAATTCTAGAACTTCAATTGTATATGAATCATCACTGATCAGACCAATACAACATCTACAGTGTTCTATTGGTGGATGTAATGGGAACCGAACTGTTAATTGCAAATGTCTCTGGCCATAACCGTACTAGACATTGATCATTCTAGATTTACCGTTAAATACAAGTTACCAGTGAACTAGCTAGTCCAACGGCTAAGGTATTGTGATGATGGCTGTGCTGCATACTCTTTCGTCGACTGTTAATATGTCGAGCAAGAATTGGTCAGCCTTTCGTCATACTAGAATTGCTATAGAGTCGATCAACATCAATGAACGTGTTGATCCAACGGTTACAGTGCGCTATTGGTGGATGAACCAACTACACTACTGGGATTTGTAAATGTGTCTAGCCGTAACTGATGTATGCACTGACTGTTCTAGAAATAACTTGGTATATAAATAATCACTGCTCAGACTTATCCAACTGCTTCAAATCACTGTTGGTTGATGTAAAAAGGACTGTACTGTCAGTGGTAAATGTCCCTGGCCTTAACATATGGATTCATTGACTACCCTAGAGCTACTACGGAAAATGGACCTGTTGATGCTGGATGGAACTTTATTAAATCCTGTGTAGGTTGCGTACCATAGAACAAATTAATCCAACGGCTGCATTACTCTGTTGGTTGCTGTACTCAGTACTGTGTTGTCAATAGCTAATATCTCGAGCGATAGTTGATATATTTCTGGTCATCTTAGGATTAATGCAACGGCTGAAGTACTGTGAGGATGGCATATTCCGTGATTGATATGTCAATTGTAATATCCCGAGCTGTAATGTATGTGCCCTTGTCATGCTACAACAGCTACAGAATTTACATTATCACAGAAGGGATTAATCCAACCGGCACAGCAGTCTGTTTATGGCCGCAATACGTACCGAAATCCAAGTTACGATTATCCCTAGCCATATATAATATATATATATTCGTATTCTACAATTACAGACAAAATTATATAATTAGTGGACTGATGGCTTAAATGGCTCTGCTGCTTTGTAGATGGCTACACTCTGAAGTGTATCATCAATTGTCTATTTCGCTACTAATATATCATTTATCCATTGGTCATTCTATAAATGCTATAGAGCTTAAATCATCAGTGAACAAATTAATCCTACGGCTATAGTGCTGTAATGATGGCTGTACACAGTTCTGTTTTGACAGATGATGTTATGTCTAGCGATAATGGATCTGCCTTTTGTCATTCTGGAATTGCTGCATAATGTAAAACAAAAGCGAACACAATAATACAACGGCTAGGGTGCCCTTCAGATGGCTATACTCAGTGATGCTTTGACATATGGCAATGCCTTCAACGACAGCAGCTCTATCTATTGATCACTTTACAGTTTCTATAGATTTCAGATGATCAGCGACCATATAAATTTAATGGCAATATTTCTCTGTCAGTGGCCGTACCAAGTACCGCACTATCAGTTGTATGTGCCTGTAGCCATACCTGTACGGAACGTTGATTACTCTAGAATTGCAGTGGAAGTTACATCATCAGTGGATATGTTAATATATCGGATACAATATGGTAGTGATGTCTGCACTCAGTAGTGTGTTATCAGTTTTTAATTTCTCTTGCGATAGTGGAATAGTATTTTGCCATTCACGATTTGCTATAGAACTGAAAACATCAGTTAACCGATATGTCCAACAGCATCAGTGCTATACCAATGGATGCACCATGTACCGTGCTGTTATTTGTAAGTGTCGGAAGTCAAAACCGTCATATGCATTGTATAACCTAAAATTGCGATAGCATTTAAATCATCAATGACTTCATTAATCAATCGGCAAAAGTGCACAGTTGTTTGCTACAATAAGTAATGTATTAACATATGTCTATCTCTCCAGCGTCGATTGCACTGTCAATTTATTACTCTACAGCTGCGGAAGAAATTAGACGATCAGCGCATAGGTTAATTCATCCGCTACAGTATTGAGTTGATTCCTTCGCTCCGTAGCGTATTGTCAATATTTAATACATTTACCGACATACAGTCTACCCATTGTTCTTTCTAAGATTGCTATTGCGCTTGAGACGTAAGCGTGCACCAATATACAACAGCTTCAGTGCTGTGTTGATGTATACGATAAGTGCCGTACTGTCAATTGCAAATATCCGTGGCCATAGCCGTGCTATACATTGATCACTTTTAGAACTTCTCTGGTATTCAAATCAGGAGTGCAGAAGTTAATCCAGCAGCTACAGTACTGTGATGATGCCTGCACTTAGTAACGTGTTGTCAGTTGTTGAAGTCTCGATTGGCAATTGATCTTTAGTTTGTTATTCTTGAATTGCTCTAGAATCGAAATCGTCAACGTACAAACCAATCTAACGGACACAGTGTACTGCTGATGGATATACTAAGAACCGTGCGGTCAAATGTAAATATTTCCAGCCATAACATTACCATTCATTAATTACTCTCGACTTGCTTTGGAATTTACGTCACCTGTGGACCAATTAATCCAACGGCTACAATGCCGTGAAGCTGGCTGTACTCAGTATCGTTTCGTCACCTGTTAATATCAAGAGAGATAATAGGTCAGCCCACTACCTTCTTGTACTACAATAGCGCCTATATCATCACTGAATAGATTAATCCAACGGCTGCAGTACTGTGATGGTCGCTGTACTAAGTACACATAAGTAAATTGCTAATATCTCGTGCAATAACGGATCCGTCTTTCGTCATTCTATAGCAGCTACACAATCCAAATCATTATTAAAAAGGTTAATGCAACACCTACGGTGCCCTGTTGATTGTTGTATTAAGGACCGTACTGTCAATTGCTTATATCTACAGGTATAACAGAACTACACATTGACCACTCCAGACTTGCTTTGGGAATAAAATCACCAGTGAATAAATTAATCAAACGGCTATGGTTCTGTGACGATGCCCGTACTCAGTACTGTTTCGTCAATTGCTAATGCCGCGCGCAATAATGGATCGGACATTTGTCATTCTAGAATTGAAATATAATCTAAATCTTCATTGAACAGATCAATCCAACGGCAAGAGTACTCTGTTGATGGATGTACCGAGAGCCGTACTGTCAACTGCGAATTCTCCTAGCCATACTCGTCCTATACATTGACTTCTCTAGACATGAATTGGAATTTACATCACCGGCGAACAAATATATCTATCGGGTACAGTGCTCAATTGGTTGGTGCATCTACTGCGGTACTGCGTATTTTAAATGTCCCTAGCCGTAACTGACGTATAGATTGATTATTCTATAGCTACTGTGGAATGTAAGTCATTAGTGACATAGTTAATCAAAAGGCTACATTATTGTGAGGATGACTGCACATAGTACTCTGTTTTCAGTTGTAAATTCCTCGAGCGGTAATAGATCTGTCTCTTGTCACTCTATGGATGCTATTGAATCTATGTCAGTAATGAATAGCTTACTCCAACGGCTACAGTGGCCTGTTGATGGATGTACTGTGAACCTCACTCTCAATTGGAAATATATCCAGTCGTACCTGTACTATACATTGATTACTACAGACTTTCTTTGGAATATGCATAGCCAGTGAAAAAATTAATGCAACAGCTACGGGTACTGCGATGATGCATGTACCAAGTACTCTTTCGTCAACTGTTAATGTCTCTTGCGATAACTGGTAATTCCTTTCTTATTCTAGAATTGCGACAGAATCTAAAATATCATTGAACAGATCAATACAACGTCTACAGCGCTCTGTTGATGGACGCACTAAGAACCGAACTGTCGATTGGAAATATCTCTAGCTATAACCGTCCCATATATTAACTATTCTAGGCATGCTTTGTAATTCGCATCACGAGTGAACAAAATTATCCAACGGATACACTGCTCAATTGGTGGATGCACCTACTACAGTACTAGCAATTGTAAATATCTATAGCCGTAGCTGATGTTTACATTGGTTATTTAAGAACTACTGCGGAAACAAAATCATCTGCGAACAAATTAATCCAAAGGCTACAGTTCTGCGATGATGGCTGTTCTCAGTACGGTTATGTCAATTGATAATACATCGAGGTACAACGGATCAGTCTTTTGTCATTCTCGAAGGGCTAAAGAATATAAAGCAACAATTAACTGGTTAATTCAACGGTTACTGTGCCCTGGTGATGCATGTGCCAGGAACCATACTGCCAATTGTAAATATCTCTATCCATAACCCTACAGTGAATTGATTATTCCAGCACTGGTGAGGACATTAAGTCATCTGTGAACACATTAAAGCAACGGCTAGAGTACTGCGATGATGGTTGTACACGGCGGCGTTATGGCAATTGTTAATATCTAGAGCTCTAATGGATAATTATTTTATCATTCTAGAATTGCTATGAAACTCACATCATGATTAAGCAGGCTAACTCAACGGCTTCAGTTTTCCGTTGATGGATATACTAAGTACCGTACCTGTCACCTGTAAACATCTGATGCCACGCCCGGAATCTGTATTGCTTATTCTAGAGCTGCTATTAAACTTAAGTTGATAGTGAAAAAATGATTCCAATATCTAAGGTGCGGCGGTGATTGCTGTACTCATAACTGCTTCGTCAATTGTTAATTTCTCGAGCGATAATGGGTCAGGTATTTGCCACCCCAGATTTGCAATAGAACCTAAACCATAGATGAACAGCTGAATTCAACTGCTACAATGCTCTATTGGTGGATGTTCCATCTACAGTACAGGGAGCCGTAAATGTCTCTAGCTGTAACTGAGGTATATATTGATTACTCTAGGAAAACCATAAGGAAAAATTCTAGAATTGCTATAGAATGTACATCGTAACTGAACAGGTTGATCCAGCGGCTACAGTGCTGCATTGATGAATGTACTTTGTACCGAACTGTCTAGCGTAAATGTCTGTAGCCATAATCGTACTATATATTGATTATTCTATAATTGCTGCTAAACTTGAGTAATCTGTGAACAAATTATTCCAACAGCTAATATACTGTAACGGTGGCTGCACACAGCATTGTTACGTCGACTGCTAATGTCTCTAGCAAATCTTCGCTCTACTCAGCCATTCTAAATTTGCAGAAGTACTTAAATCATCACTGGACAGTTTAATCCAACGGTTACAGTGCTGTATTGGTGGATGACCTTAGAATCGTTCAGAAAAATTCAAATACATCCAGCTATGACAGTACTACACAGTGTTTATTCTAGAGTAGTTGCTAAGCTGAGAATGTCAGTGAACAAATTAGTCCAACGGCTAATGTGCTGTGATGATTCCTGTACTCAGTAATGTTTCGTCAATTGTTAATACCTCGAACGATAATGGGTCACTCCTTTGCCATTACAGAATTGCAATAGAATTTATATGATCAGAGCACAGATTAATCCAAAGGCTGCAGTAGTGTGATGATTGCTAGAATCGGAGACGTTATGGGTACTGTTAGTTTCCCGAAATGTAAACGCTCTGCCTTTTGTCATTCAAGAATAGCAATAGAATATACATCATCATTCAACCGGTTTTTTCTACGGCTACAGTGCACTATTGATGGTTGTACTAAGTGTCGTACTGTAAGATGAATATATCTGTAGCCGCAACCGTACCATACATTAATTATTCTAGAATTGCTGTTTAAATTGGACTGTCAGTGGGTAAATTAGACGGTCGGCTGAAGAACTGCGATGAAGGCAGAATGCAGTACCGTTTCGTCAATTGTTGGTCACTCGAGCGTTAATGGGTCAGTCCTTCGTCCTTCTAGGATTTCAATTGAAATTAGATCATGACCGAACTGATCAATTCAACGGCTACAGTTCACCGTCGATGGATGTACCAAATATCGTACTGCCAACTGTAAATATCTGAAGCCATAACCGTACCATGCGTTGATTATTCTAGAATTGCTCTTAAACATATGTCATATGTGATGAAATTCGTCCAACTGTTAAAGTGTTGTGATGATGGCGGTACTCAGTGCACTTTCGTCAATTGTTAATGTGTCGGGCGAAAATAGGTCAGTCCTTTTTCCGCCAAGATTTGAAATAGTAATTAAATTATCACAGAACTGATTAATCCAATGGATGCAATTCTGCATTGGTGAATGCACCAACTGCCGTAGTGTGAATTGTTAGTATCCCTAACCATTTCTGCTGTATACATTGAATACTCTGTAACTACTGCGGAATTTACATCATCGCAGAGAAGATTAATCCAACGGCTACATTCCTCTAGTGGTGGATGTATCAAATACCATACTGGGAGTTATAAATATCTCTAGATATAACCGATGTATACGTGCTGCATCCTAGCACTACTGTGGTAGTTAAGTAATCAGTGAAGAAATTAATCCAACGGCTACAGTACCCTGATGATAGCTGTGCTTAGTACTGTTTCGTCGATTGTTAGTGTTTTAAGCCGCGATGGACATGTCCTTTGTCATTTTACAGTTGCTACAGGATCTGAACCTTCATCGAACAGATCAACGCAATGGATACAGTTCATGAATGTACTGAGGACCGTACCGATAGTTGTAAATATATCTTGCCATAAATAACGTCTGCATTGATTTTTCTAGAACTCTTGCGTAATATAGTTCATCACTGTACGTGTCATTCCGATTCTACAGCGCTCTGTTTATGGATGTGCTATGAACCGTACTTACAGTTATAAGTATCTCTAGAAATAATTGTACTATACATTGATTATTCTTAACTTGGTTTGGTGTTTGCATCGTCAATGAACAAATGAAACCAGTGGCTACAGGACTGAGACAATGGCTATACTCAGTACTGTATCGACAATTTGTAATGTCTCAAGCGATAATGGGCTAGTACTTTGTCATTCTAGAATTGCAATAGTGCTTAAAATATCGCTGAAAGGAATAATGAAACAGGGATGTAACAGGGAATGGTTAATATCTATAGCCATAGCTAATGTATACACTGATTACCCTAGAAATACTGTGTAATGTAAATCAACACTGACCCGATTATTCTAACCGCTACAGTGCTCTATTTGTGCATACATTAACTAACGCACTGGTAACTGTGAACATTTCCAGGCTTAATTGTGGCATACATTGATTATTCTGGAACTACTGTGGAATTTCCATCATGTGGGAATACATTAATCCAACAACAACAGTACCTTTATGATGGCTGTACACAGTACTGGCATGACAGTTGTTAATATCTGGAGCTATAACGGATCCGCCTTTTTTCATTCTAGGATTGCTATAGAGCCTACATCATCATTGAACAGGTTAATCCGATGGTTATACTGCTCGGCTGGTGAATGTACCAACTGTAGAACTTAGAATTTTCAATATCTCTAGCCGTAACTTATTCTTTCATTGATTATTCTACAACTACTATCGAATATAAATCATCGCTGGACATATTAATCCAATGGCTGCAGTGAACTATTGGTGGATGTACCAACAGCCGTACTGGGAATTGTAAATACCTCTATCCATGATTGATGCATACGTTAATTATTCTGCAACTTCTGTGGAATGTATATCATCAATGAACTGATTAATCCAAAGGCGGCGCTACTGTAATGATGGCTCTACTCAGTACTCTTATGGCAATTGTTAATATCTCTAACTACAACGGCTCCGCCTTTTTTCATTCAAGTGTAGCTACAGGAACACTGAACAGACTAATCAAATGGCTACAGTGCTCTGTTGTTGCATGTACTACATATCGTGCAGTCATTCGTGATTATTTGCAGCCATATGCGTACAAAACATTTATTTCTCTGGAATTATTGTTAAAATTATATTAGCAGTGAAGAAATTAGTCCACCGTTTAAAGTACCTTGATGATGGAGGTACTCAGTCCTGTTTCGTCAATTGTTAACATCTCGAGACATAGTGTGTCAGTACTTTGTTTTTCTAGAGTTGCAATAGCGTTTCAATCATAAATGCACGGAAAAATCCACTGGCTAAGGTGTTCTATTGGTCAATTTTCCAGCAATCGTACTGGGTGTTGCCAATATCTCTGGCCATGGCTGACGTGCACATTGATTATAATAGAAATACTGTGGAATTCAATTAATCACTGATCAATTTGCTTTAGCGGCTGGATTACTGTGATGATGGCTGTAATCAGTACTGTTATAGAAATTGCTAATGCCTCGAACAATAACGAATGAATCTTCTGTAATTCTAGAATTGCTACGGTATATGCATCACCATTGAACCGGTTAATTCATCGTTAACAATGCTCTGTCTATGGATGTAGTATGTGCCGTACAGTCAACTCTAAATATCTGTAACCACAAGCGTACAGCGCATTGATTATTCTAGAATTGCCGTTAAACTTAAGTTATAAGTGAACAAATTATTCCAACGCATAGAATACTGTGATGATGTCTTTACTTAGCAACGTTTCGTCAATCGTCAATGTCTCGAGCGAAAATGGGCCACTGCTTTGTCATTCTAGAGTAGCAATAGTATTCAACTCATCACTGAGTAGTTGAATGCAATGCCAACATCACTATATTGCTGGATTTACTTAATACTGGCCTGGTAGTAGTAAACATCTATAGCAAGGACTGATACGTACATTGATAGTTCTAGAACAATTGTAGAACGTAAATAATCAATAAGCTCATTAATTCAACTGCTGCAGTGCTCTGTTGGTGGACGCACATATTACCACGCTGGGAATTGTAACCATCTGTAGCCATAACTGATGGATATATTTATTATTCCAGAACTGCTGTGGACATTAAATCATCATCGAAGAGATCAATCCAACGGCTACAGTGCTCTACCTGTGGATGGACTGTGTACTGTCAACCGTACTGTCAACTGTAAATACGTCCAACCATAACCACACTACACAATGACTACTCTAGACTTGCTTTGCAATTTAAATCATCACTGAACAGATTAATCCGACTGCTACAGTGCTCTATTGGTGGATGCACCAACTACCGCATTTGGAACTTTAAATATCTCTATCCATAACAGTGTATTCGTTACTTATTCAAGAACTAATGTGGAATTTATATCACCAGTATTCGGATTAATCCAACGGCCGTAGGACTGTGAGGATTGCTGTACTCAGTGTCGATATCGCAATTATTTATGCCTCGAAGTGTCACTGACCTGTCCTTCGTCATTCTAGGGATGCTATTCAGTCTACATCATCATTGAGCATGTTATTGGAACGGCTACATTACTCTGTTGGTGGATGTACTAAGTACTGTACTGTCAATAGTAAATATCTGTTGGCACAAAGGAATCATACACTGATAATCCAACGGCTAATGCACTGTGATGACGGCTATTCACGGTACTGTTTCAACAATTGTTGACACCAGGAGCGATAATGGGTTATTCCTTTGTCACTCTAGAATTGAAATGGTATACAGCTCATCGCTCTTCAGATTAATCCAACGGCTACGGTGCTCTGTTGGTGGATGCAAAACAACCATACTGGGAATTGTAAATATCTGGAGCTGTAACAGGTGTATGCATGGATTATTCCAGGACTACTGTGGAGCTTACATCACCATTGAAAAGGTTAATCCAACGGCATGAGTCCTGTTATAATGGCTGTACTCTGTCCTCCTCTATAAGTTGTTAATATCTCGGGATGCAACTGACCTGTCTTTCGTAATTCTAGTATTTCCATACAGTCAACATCATCATGGAGCATATAAATCCATCGGCAACTGTGCTCTGTTGATGGATTGACTAAGTACAGTACTGCCAATTATAAATACCTCTGGTCATAGTCGTACTATACATAGATTACTCCAGGCTTTCATTGAAACTTACATGATCAGTGTACAAATTAATCCAATGGCTTGAATACTGTGATGACTGCCGCACTCAGTACTCTTTCGTCAATTGTTAATATCTCGAGCGGTAATGGGTTTGCCTTTTGTCACTCTAGAGTTGCTGAAGTGTCTAAGTTAGCAGTGAATAAATCAATCCAACGCCTGCAGTGCTCTGTTGATGGATGTAAATAAAACCGTACTGGGAATCCTAAATGCCTATAGCCGCGACTAATGTATGCATTGTCTACTCTAGACTTGCTTTGGAATTTACGTCATTAGTGATAATATTAATCCAACGGCTATAGTACACTGATCATGGCTGTACTCGGTAATATTTCGTCAATTGTTAATGTCTCAAGCGGTAATGGTTCCGTCTTCAGTCACTCTAGAACTGCTGTCGAATATAATTAGCAGTGAACAGATTAATCCAACTGCTACATTAATATAATGACGACTGTACTCAGTCCTGTTTTGTCAAATGGTGATTTGTCCGGGATAGTGGATATGTCCTTCGTCATTCCAGGATTGATACATTATTCGAAACATCAGTGAAAAGATTAGCCCAGCGGCTACAGTGCTCTGTTGAAAGCTGTACTCAGTGATGTTACAAACAGTGACATATGACAATGCCTCCAGATACAGGAGCACTATACATTGATCACCCTACGATCGTTGCAGAGCTCAGATTATCAGCGACCAGACTAATTTAATGGCAATAGTGCTCAGTCAGTGGACTAACCATGTACCGTACAATCCGGTGTAAGTATCTCTAGACATACCTGTACTATTCGTTGGTTATTCTGGAATTGCTGCGGACGTTACATCATCAGGGAGCAGATTTATAATGCGGTTACGGTATGGTGACGATGTCTCCAGTCAGTATTGTCTTGTGAATTCTTAATTTCTCGCGCACTAATGGAACAGTATTATGCCCTTCACGTACTTCTATAGTATATAAAACGTCAGTTAACAGATATATCCAACAGCAACAGAGCTTTCTGGATGGACGTACAAAGTACTGTGCTGTTAATCGTCAATGTTCCAGGTCATAACCGTTATAAGTATAGGTTATTCTAGAAATGATATGGAACTTTAGTCATCAGTGACCTGATGAATCAAGCGGCAAACGTGCTAAGTTGATGGCTATACTCAACAATGTATTAACATATGTAAACGACCACAACGACAATTGCTCTATCCATTAATCATTCAGCACTTGCAGAGGAACGCAGATGATCAACGAACAGATTTATGCAATGATTATAGTATTGTTTAGATGGCTACACTCAACTATTTATTAACATATATAAACGACTACAGCGACAATTGCTCTATCCATTGATCATTCAGAACTTGCAGAGGAACGCAGATGGTCAGCCAACAGATTTATGCAATGATAATAATATTGTGTAGATGGCTACATTCAGTACTGTATTGTCATTTGTCAAAATCGCTACAGATATCTGATCTATTCATTAATCGTTCTAAGGTTGCAACTGGGATTAAGTCATCAGTGAACAGATTTATCCAACGGCTATAGTGCTATCTCGGTGGATGTACCAACTACCGTTTTGGGAATTGTAGATATCTCTCTACATAACCTATGCATACTTTGGCTATCCTAGAACTACTGTGGAATTTAAATCATCAGTAACCATATTAATTCAGTGTCTTTGGAAATGTGATGATGGCTGTGTTCTGTACACTTATGTCAGCTGTTAGTGTCTCGAGCAATAACCGATATGTCTTTTGTCATTCTAGAATTGCTATAGAACGTATATCATCATTGAACAGGTTAATTCAACGGCTAAAGTGCTGCGTTGATGGATGTACTGTGTACCGTACAGTCAATGGGAAGTATCTGTTGCCGTAACCGTACTATACATTGGTTATCCAGCATTGCCGGTAAACTTATATTATCAGTGAGCAAATTAGTCCAACGGCTAATGCACTGTCATGATGGATGCACACAGCGCTGTTGTGCATATTTTTAATGTCTCGAGCCACAACGGGTCATTCCTCTGCCGTTCTAGTGTTGCAAAAGGATGTAAACCTTCACTCAACAGGTTATTTCAATGGTCACATGGCTCTATTGAAGGGTCAACTGAGAAACCTGCTGTCAATTGCAATTACCTCGTGCCGTAACCGTACTATGTATTGATTATTCTAGAAATGTCGTTGAACTCAAATTGTAAGTGAGCAAATTGGTCCAACGGTTAATGTGATATGATGATTGCTGCTCTCAGAACTCTTTCGTCAGTCGTCAGGGTCTCGAGGGGTAATGGGTCGTTCCCTCATCATTCTAGGGTTGCAATAGTAGTTAAATCATCACTGAACAGGGTAATCCAATGGCAATTGTGCTCTATTGGTGGATACGCCAACTGCCGCACTGGGAACTTTAAATATCCCTAGCCATGTCTGATGTATACATTGATTATTCTAGAAATGCTGCTGAATATTGCATTATCACCGAACAGATTATTCCGAAGGCTACAATCATCTATTGGTGGATGCAGCAACTACCGCACTGGGAATTGTAATTATCTCTAGCCAGGACTGGTGTATACGTTGATAATCGTAGCACTGCTGTGGAATTTAGGTCATCATTGAGCAGATCAATCCGATTCTACAGTGCTCTGTAGATAGATGCGCCAAGAAGCGTGCTTACACTTTTAAATATCGCTAGCCATAGTCCTACTGTAGATTGATTATCCTCTTCTTCGCTTGGAATATACATCATCATTGAAGAGATGAAAGCACTTCTGCAGTGCACTGTTGGTGGAAGTAATAACAACCGCACTTACTGTTATAAATATCGCTGGCCATAATCGCACCATATTTTGATTACTCTAGACTTGCTTTGGTATTTACATCATCAGCGAACAAATTATTCTAGCGGCCACAATACTGTGATGATGGCTGTTTGCTCTTTTATTTCGTCAATTGTTAGAGTCTCGAGCGATAATATGCCAATCATTCGTCACCCTAGAATTGCAATAGAATGTAAATCATCACTCAGAAGATTAATACAATGGCTACATTGGTGAATACAAGAAGTACTCTATTGGGAATGGTAAATATTTCTAGCCATAACTGAAGTATACTTTGTTTATTTTTGAACTACTGCGGAATTTAAATAGTCACTGAGCAAGTTAACCGAACGGCAACAGTGCTCTCTTGGTGGATACAACAACTACCGCACTGGGAACTGTAAATGCTTCTAACCAAAGCTGACGTAAACATTGTTAGATCTAGAACTGCTGGGGACCATAGATCTTAATTAATTGATTAATCTATGATCTGCAGTACTTTTATGATTTCTGCACCCTGTACAGTTATGTCAATTGTTAATATCTCGATCTGTAACTGTGCTGTCTTTTGTCATTCTAGGATTGCTTTAGCATCCACTTCTTCATGGAGCACCATAATCCAACGGCTACAGTGATCCGTTGTCGGATGTCCTAAGTAACATAGAGTCAATTGCAAATATCTGTAGCTAAAACATTACTGTGCATTGATTATTCCGTAATTGCTGTTAGGCGTAAGTTATAAGTGACCAAGTAAGCTCCACAGCTAAAACACAGTTGCTATACTATACTATACTATACTATACTATACTCAGTGGCTGGCTATACTCAGTACTCTTATGTGAACTACCAGTGCCTCGAGCTACAAATGATCTGTCTTCAGTCACTCTACAGTTGCCATAGGACCTACATAATCATTGAACAGGTTAAAACTGCGGCTACAGTACTCCGTTGATGGTTGTACTAAGTACCCTGCCGTGAATTGCAAATGTGCCCTGCAATAACCTTACTATGCAATGATTATTCTACAACTCACGTTGAACTTAAATTGTCAGTGAAAGTATTATTCTAATGTCTGAAGTACTGTGACGATGGCTGCACTCACTACTGTGTCGTCAATTGTTAATGTCTTGAGGGAGAATGGGTCAGTACTTCGCCATTCTGTAATTGCAATAGGATATAAATCATCGCTCAACATATTAATCCAATGGCCACGGTAGCCCATGGATGAATGTATCAATTTCCATGCAAAGAGATATTAATGTCTCTAGCCGTAACTGGTGTTTACATTGAATGTTCTAGAACTACAGTCGAATCGAAGTGATCAACTAACATATTGATCCAACGGCTACAGCGCTCTATTGATGCATGTACCAACTACCGTACTGTGAACAGTAAATATCTCTAGGAATAACTGATGTATACATTAATTATTCTAGAACTACTATGGAATGTAAATCGTCAGTGGACGGATTAATCCAACGGCACCAGCACTGTGCCGATGGCTGCACACAGTACTGTTTTGTCGTTTGTTAATGCCTCGTGCTATAACGGATCGGCTTTTTGTCACTGCAAAATGGCTATATGATCTGGATCATCACTAAACAGATTATTCCAACGGCTGTTGTGCTCTATTGGTTAATGTACCATCCACCGTACTGGGAATTGTAAATGTCTCTAGCCGTAAGTGATGCATACATTGATTATTCTGGAACTGCTGAGGAATGCGAATCATCAATGGACACATTAATCCGACGGCTGCGGTACTGTGATAACGGCTGTACTCGGTGCTGATATGTCAATTGCTACTATCTCGAACTATAACGGGTCTGTCATATTTCATTCTAGAATTGATATAGAATATAGATCATCATTGAACTGGATAATCCAACGGCTTCAGTGGTCTGGGTAGGAGATGTACTAAGTACCGTACTGTGAATTCCAATTTCCAATGCAAGTATATAGTAACCAATGTGTAGTAAATTTATGGCTGGAGATATTTACAACTGCCAGTACGGTAGTTGGCGCATCTATCAGCAGGCCACTGTAGCCGTTGGATTAACCTGTTCGGTGATGATTAAATTCTATAGCCATTCTAAAATGGCAACAGGCAGATTCCTTGCCGCTCGAGACATTAACAATTGGCATAATAGTACTGGACGCAGCCATCAGCACTGGGCTGCGCACGTCGGATTTATTTGTCCACTGATGTCCTAAATTCCACAGTAGACCTACAGTAATGAATATATACGAAAGGAATGACTGGGTATACTTAGAATTCGAAGTACGGTAGATGGTACATACATAAGTACGGTACTATGGCCTTTGGTTTAGTCTGCACAGTGTATATATGTATTCCACAGAAGCTCTAGAATATACAATGTATACATATCACTTATTTCTAGAGATATATAAAATTTCCAGTACGGTAGTTGATATATCCGCCATTACAGCACTGTAACCGCTGGAGTAGTGCGTTCCGTGATGATTTAAACTCTATTGGAAATCGAAAATGACATAGGACTGGCCAATTGTAGCTCCAGACGTTAACAATCAACGAAACAGTAGAGAGTACAGCCGTGACCAGAGTACTTTAATGTTAGGTCTAATTTGTTCCCATATAATTTGTGTTTAACGGCAATTCTGGATTAATCAACTTATAGTACAGCTATGGCTACAGATATTTACATTTGGCAGTACGGTAGGTGTTACATACACCAATAGAGGACCTCATCCGCTGGGTAAGCGTGTTCAGCGATGACTTAATCTGACGTTAGCTCTAGGCTGATCAATGTACGCATCAGCTATGGCTACAGATATTAACAATTCCCAGAACAGTAGTTGATACATTCGCCAATGGAGAATTTTAGCCATTGGATTAATGCATTCAGTGATGAATTATATTGCATTGCAATTCTAGAATGACGAAGGAGTGACCCATTATCGCCCGAGATGTTTAAAATTGACGAAACGGTGCTGAGTACAGCAAAGATCTCAGTACTGTATCCGCTGGATTAGTTTGTTCACTGATGATGTGAATTCCTAAACATGTCTGGGGTTATCAATGTATGGAACTGTTAAATCTAGAGATATTTACAATTGACACTACGGCTCTTAGTTCATCCACCAGGGCACTGTAGAATTGAATTCACCTGTCCAACGAAAGTCTGTATTCGACAATAGTTTAGAGTAATCAATGCATGCTTGAGTTATAGCTACACATATTTACAATTCTCAGTGCAGTAGATGGTGCATCCACCAATAGAGCACTGTAGCCGTTGGATTGATCGGTGCAGTGATGACATAAATTTCACAGTATTCCTAGATTAGTCAACGTATACATCAGTTATGGAAAGAGATATTCTCAATTTCCGGAACGGTAGTTGGTACGTCCACTTGTAGATCATTGTAGCCGTTGGACAAATCTGTTCAGCGGTGATCTATGTTCTGTTGCAATTCCAGGATGACGAAGGGCACAAATATTAACGCTCGAGAACTTAGCAATTCAGGAAAGAGCACTGAGTATTGCCTTTGTCACAGTACTGTAGCCGCTGGATTAAAATGTTCACCGGTGATGTTAATTACGACGCATGTACAGAATGATCAATGTATAGTACGGTTGTGGTTAGAGATTTTTATAATTGTAAGCACACATGTTAGCACATACATGAACTGAGCATTGTAGCCGTTGTATTAACATGTTCGATGATGATGTAGATCCTACAGCAACTCTAGAATGTCAAAAGACAGATCCGATATAGCACGACATATTAGTAATTTACATAAATGTACAGGGTACAGCAATTGTCACAGTAGCGCAGCTGCAGGATGAATCTGTTCACTTATGATATTAATTGCAGAGTCGTTCTGGAATAATCAAGGTATAGGTCAGTTATGTATAAAGACATTTGCGATTCCCAGAACAGTAGTTGGTAAAACCACCAATGGCGCAATGTAGCAGCTGGATCTAGCTGTTCAGTGATGGCTTAAATTCTGTTATATTCTGAAATGGCAAAGGACTAGCCGATTGAAGATCGAGATTATAACACCTGACGAAGCAGTAGTGAGTACACCCATGAACACAGTGCTTTAGCCGTAGGAATAATTTGTTCACATATAACTTAACTTTAACAGAAATTTTAGAATTATCAATGCATGGCACGGGCATGGCTAGAGATATTTAGAGTTGGCAGTACGGTATTTAGTACATCCATCAACAGAGTACGGCAGCCCTTGGAATAAGCTGTTCCATGATGATGTAGATACTATAGCAATTCTAGAATCACAAATGACAGATCCGTTTAAGCTTGAGACATTAACAATTAACATAATACTACATTGAACATACTCGATAACAGTATTGCAACCCTTGGATTATTCTATTCTTTTATGAATTAAATTCTCCTGCGACTCTAGAATAATCAGTGGACATATCAGTTATGGCTAGAGATATTTATAATTGCCGGTGCGGTAGTTTGTGTATCCACCAATGGGGCAAAGTAGATGATGGATAAGATCTTCAGCGATGAATTATATCCTATTGAAATTCCAGAATGACAAGGGGCCGGCCGATTATCGATTGGGATATTAGAAATTGACGAAACTACACTGAGTACAGCCGTCATCACAATACTCTAACCGCTGGACCAATCTGTTCAATGATAATTTGAGTTCCGCAGCAGTTCTAGTATAATCAACGTATTCATCGGCTATGCATTAGATATATTTACGGTTCCCAGGACGAAAGATGATACAACCGCTAGTAGAGTACAGCAGCCGTTGGATTAATCTATTCAGTGATAATATAAATACAATTGCTGTTCTAGAATGACAAGGGATTGGCCCAATGTCGCTCGAGATATTAACAACTGACGAAACAGTCCTGAGAATAGTCATCATCACAGTACTATAGAGGTTGGAATAACTTGTGCACTTATAATTAAATTTCAGTAGCAATTCTAGAATTATCCATGTATGGTACGGTTGTGGCTACGGACATTTTCAATTGACAGTACTGTACATAGTGCATCTACCAGCAGAGCACTGTTGCGGTTGGACTAATCTATACATTGATGATATTATTCTATAGCAATTCTAGAATGAAGAAGGAGAGATCCAATATCCCTCGAGATATAAACAATTGACAACACGGTACAGAGCGCAACCATCAACACAGTACAGTAGCCGCTATATGATTTTGTTCACTGATGATGTGAATTCTGTAGCAATTCTAGAGCAATCAATGCATAGTGCGGGTGAGTCTACAGATATTAGCAACTGACGGATCTGTACCTAGTACATCTGCGAACAGAGCTATACTGCCATTCTATCAATACGTTTACTGATGATTTATATCCTATATCAATTATAGAATGAGGGTAGAAATGTCCAATATCTCTGGAGATATAAGCAGTTGACGATACAGTACTGATTACGGCCATCATCACAGTATAGTGTTCGTTGGACTATTCTGTTGGTTGATGATTTAAGTTCCACTGCCATTCTGGAATAATCAATGTGTTATGCACTTATGGCTAGAGATAATCGTAATTGTCATTACGGTACTCAGTACTACCACCAGCAGATCGCAGCAGCCGCTGGATTAGCATTTTCAATGATGAACTGTATTATGTAGCAACTCATGAATGACAAATTACCGATCCAATGTATCGTTAAGCATTAGCAATTGACATAGCAGGACTGAGTATAGCCATCGACACATTAAAGTACGCGCTTTAATAATTTGTCCACTGGTGATGTAAGTTCAACAGCAACTCTAGTATATTCTATGCATTGTAAGAATATGGCTGTAGACATTTACAACCGACATTACAGGACTTAGTACACCCAGCAGCAGTGCACAGTAGCCGTTGGCTTATTCTGTTCAATGGTGACTTAAATACGGAAGCTGCTCTAGAGTGACAACGAACACATCCATTGTCGATGGAAACATTTACAATTGGCAACACATAACTGAATTCAGCAGTCATCACATTACTGTAGCCTTTGGATTAACTTGCTCATAGATGATTTAAGTTCACGGGCGTTCTGGAATGATCAATGTATAGTGCGTTTATGGCTAGAGATATATACAACTGACAAAGCAGCACCAAGTACTGCCATCATCGCAGTACCTTAGCCGTTGGACTGATTCTATCAGTGATAATTTAAGCTCAACAGCAATTCTGGAAGAATCAGTATATTGTACGGATGCGGCATCAGATATTTACAATTGACAGCACGGTGCTTTGTGCATCTATCGACGGAGCGCTGTAGCCGTTGAATTAGCATGTTTAATGATGATGTTCGATACTATAGGGATTCTAGAATGAGAAAGGTGCTGGCCCTCCGTCTCTCGAGATATTAACAGTTGACGAAACATTACTGAGTACAAAGACCATCATATTGCCGTAGCCGTTGGACTAATTATTTCACAGACAATTTGGATTTAACAGTAATTCGAGAATAATCAATGTATAGTACGGTTATGGGTGAAGTTATCTGCAATTGACTGTACGGTTCTCAGTACATCCATCAACAGAGCACTGTTGCTGTATAAAAAACCTGTCGAGTGATGATGTAGATTCTATTGCAACTATAGAATGCCAAAAGAGAGGTACGTTCCAGTTCGAGATAATAGCAACTGCCATAATGGCACTGAGCACAGACATCGTCACAGTATTGCAGCCGTTGGATTAACCATTTCACTGATGATGTAGGTTATGTTGCTATTCTAGAACGGCAAAGGACTGGACCGTCGTCGCTCGAGGCATTCACATTTGACGAAACGGAACCGAGTTTAGCCATCATCACAGAACTTCAGCCGTTGGACTAATTACCATACTGATAACATAACTTTGTCAGCAATTCCAGGTTAATTAATGCATTTTGCGGTTATGGATACAGATATTTACATTTGACAGCACCGCACTTATTATGTCCATCAGCAGAGGTCTGTAGCCGTTGGATTAACCTGTACAACGATGGTTTACATCCTATAGCAATTGCAGAATGGCAAAAGGCAGTTCTGTTTTATGTGGATTCATTGACAAGTGACAAAACAGTACTGAGTACAGCCACCATCACAGTACTTTAGCCGTTTGATAATTTTCGTCTCTGTCAACTTATATCTAGTTGCCATTCAAGATCAATCAATACAGAGTAAGGTTATGACCAGAGATATTTACAAATGACAGTACCTTACTTAGATCGTCCATAGAGAGTGCACTGCATCCGTTGGAATGACCCGCTCAATGATGATTTGCCATCTATAGCAAATCTAGAATGGCAAGAGGTAGATCCGTCGTAGCTCGAGCTTTCAAGAAGTGACAAAGCAGTAGGAAGTACAGCCATCATCAGAATGCTTAAGCCGTTGGACCAATTTCCTCACGGATAACTGAATTTGGCAGCAACTTCAGAAGAACAATTATACAGTGCGGACCCTTCAAGAGATATTTGCAGTTGACGGTACGGTACTAGGTGCATCCACCAACAGTGCAATGTAGCCGTTGAATTAACCTATTCACTGATGTTGTGTATTCTGTAGTAATTCTAGAATGTGATTGGACTGATCCGTTATACCTAGTGACATAAACAACTGACCACTAACTACTACGCGCAGCGATCACCAGTTTACTGTAGCGGATCGAATAGCTTGGTCACTGATGATTTATATTCCACTGCAGTTCTACAATTATCAATGAATGCCACTGTTATAGATAAAGTTATTTACAATTCCCCGGACGCTAGTTAGTTCATCCACCAATAGAGTACTGCAGCCGTTGGCTTGACCTGTTCAATGATGATATAGGTTCTATTGCAGTCCTAGGAAGACAACGGACATATTCATTATCGATGGATATATAAAGAACTGACAAAAGGGTACTGAGTTCAGCCATAATCACGACACTAGCCATTGGAATAACGTGTTCATTTATGATTTAATGTCCACAGACATTCTAGAGTGATCAACGTATAGTACAGTTACGGCTCGTGTTATTTGCAATTGACAGTACGGAACTCAGTACATCTACCTAGAGAGCGCTGTTGCAGTTGGAACAACAAGTTCAATAATGATTTAGATTATGCAGAAATTCGGGAATGGAAAATGCAGAAACATTATCTTCCTACATATTAACAGTGGACCACACAGAACAGAGCACAGCCAACATCACATTATTGTAGCCGTCGTATCATTTTGTTCACTGATGATGTGCATTCCATTGCGATTCTAAAATAACCTATGTACAGTATGGCCATGCCTAGTAACATTTACAGATGGCAGTACGTTACATAGTACATCTACAAACAGGGCAGTGCTGGCGTAGGATTAATCTGCTCATTGGCGGTCTATATTCTACAGCAATTCTAAAATGAAAAGGGACAGAACATTTATCCCTCTGGATATATGCTATTGACAACAAAGTGCTGAATACGGTCAGAATCGCAGTAGAGTATACGTTGGACTATATTGCTCGTTGATTATTTAAATACCACTCGCATTCTGGAACTGTAAATGTGTGGTATGCTTACGGCTAGAGATTCTTGCAACTAATATAACGGTACTTAGTACCATCACCAGCAGAGTATGGCAGCCGCTGTATTAATCTCTTCACTGATGATTAATATACTACATCAATTAGAGAATGACAAACGACAGATCCATTATCCCTCGAGACATAAGTAATTGACAACAGAGTACTGAGTACAGCAATCATCACTGTACACTAGCCGTTGGATCATTTCTCCACAGGTGATGAGTATTCGAAAGAAGCTCTAGAATAATCATCGTTTAGTATGGATATGGCTAGAGGCATTTACGATTGACACTATTTCATCCAATAGCAGAGCACTGCAGCCGTTGGATTAACTTCTTCAATGATGATTTAGATTCTGTAGCAACTCTAGAATGACAAATTACAGTGCAATTGGATCGCCAGGACTTAACATTTGACATAGTAGGACAGAGTACAGCCATCAACACAGTAATACGTTAATTTGTCCACTGTTGACTTAAATCAAATAGCAATTCTAGAATAATCAATATATTGAACGAGTATGGTTAGAGAAATTTACAAGTGACAGAAAGGTACTGAGTACATCAACCAATAGACCACGGTAGCAGTTGGATTAATCTGCTCACTGATAATTTATATTGTATAGAAATTCTGGATTGACAAAGGACATATCCATCACCTCTCGAGACGATAACAATTAACGAAGCAGTACTGAGTACAGCCATCATCACTGTACTGTAGGAGTTGTATTAATCGGTTCGCCGATGTCATAAATTTCATAGCAAGTCTAGAGTAGTCGATGCATTCATCAATTATGTCTAGAGATATCTACAATTCCCAGTACGGTGCTTGGTACGTATACAAATAGAGCACTGTGTCCGTTAGTTAACCTGTTAAGAGATGATTTAAATTCTAATGCAATTCTAGAATGGCAAGAGGCGCACCCATTCTCGTTATAGGCATTAACAAGTGACGGAACAGTACTGAGTACTGCCATCAGCGCTGTAATGTAGCCGATGGATTTATTTATTCGCTGATGATATTTATCCCACTGCAGCACTGGATTCATCAAGGTATACATCGGCTCTGTATAGAGATATTATCAATTCCCAGTGCGGTAGTTGTTAATAATAAATTAATGTAGTCGTTGGATTATGCGATGCGGTGAATTCAAAGGCAATTTTAATGTAGTCGATGTGTAACTCGAATATGTCTAGGGATACTTAAAATTCACAGTACGGTCCTCAGTACATCCGTCAGAAGTGCACTGTAGCCATTGTATTGATCTGTTGAATGATGACTTCTATTCTGTAGCAATTCTAGGATAAGTAAGACAGGTACGTTGTATCTCGATTTAATAATAACTGACAACTCAGTACTACGTACAGCCATGAACAGAATGCTGTAGCCTTTGGATTAATCTGATCAGTGACGATACAAGTTCCACAGTAGTTGCAGAATAAACAATGTATACGTCAGATATGGCGAGAGATAACTAAAATTCCCGGTACCGTAGCTGGTACACCCACCGATAGAGCACCGTAGCTGTTGGATCGATCAGTTCAGTGACGATTTGAATTTCACAGTGGTTATAGAATAACCAGTGCGTACTCAGGTATGGCTAGCGACATTAAAAATCCACAGTACGCTAGATGGTACAACCACCAATAGGGTACTGCACACTTTGGATTGACCAGTTCAATGATGATGTAAAAACTGTGGCAATTCTAGAGTGACAATTCACAGATACGTTATAGCTCGAAATATTAAAAATTGACATAACAGTACTGAGTGCAGCAATAATTACAGTACTACAGCCGTTGGATTAATCACATCACTGGTGATATATATTCTACAGCAGCCATGGAATAACCAATGGCACCAATTGTGCATAGAGATATTCAGCATTCCCGGTGCGGTAGTTGGCACATAAGCCCATGCAGCACTGCAGAGGTTGGGTTAAGGTCTTCAATTATGATTTAGGTTCTATAGGAATTCTAGGATGACAAAAGACATTTCCGTTATTGCTCGGGAAAATACCAGTTGACCAAACATTAATGAGCCCAGCCATCGTTGCAATATTTTATCCGTCAGAATAACTGTACACTGATGATGTAATTTGCGGTGCACGTATAGAGTAATCCACGTATTGTATGGTTATCGCCAGAGATATTTACAGTTGGCGGCACGGTGCTTAGTACATCCACCAACGGAGCACTGTGGCCAATTGATTAATCTGTTCAGTCATGAATTAGACTGTATAACCTTTCTAGAATGATCATAGGATAAATCAATTGTCGCGGGAATTATTGACAAACGTCAAAACATTACTGAGTACAGCCATCGTTAGAGTCCTTCAGCCGTTCGATTGATTCTTTCATGGATGAATTATATTCCCAGAAGCTCTAGAATAAGCCATGTATGGATCAGTCATGGCTAGACATAACTGCAATTGTCAGTACGATACTTGGTACATCCACCTACGGAGCACTGTTGCTGTTGGATTAATCTGTTCATTAATGATTTCGACCATATAGCATTTGGAGAATGATCAACGGATAGATCACGTATCAATGGTGATATTGACAAATTGCAATACATTACTGAATGTAGCCATCTACACAATACTGTGGCCTTTGGAAAAATATGTTCGCTGACCATCTGTGTTGTTCAGCGTTTGCGCAATGAACAATGATTGGTATAATTGTCGCTGGTGGAATTCCCATAAGTCAAAACAGCACTGAGTGTAGTCACTTTCACAGTACAGTAGCCATTGCATTTATCTGTTCATTGATGAGGTAGCCTCCAAAGCAAACCTACAATAATCAATGTAGAGACAAGATATGGCTACAGACAACTTCAATTGGCAGTGCGATGCTGGGTACATACACCAACTGAGCACTGCTTTCCTTGGATTAATCTGACCAATGATGATGTCTACTCTGTAGCAGTTTCAGAATAATCAACGGATAGATCAGATATGTTTAGTGCCATTAACAAATAACAACGCATTTCTGAGTGTAACCGTCTTCAGAATACTGTAGCCGCTGAGCTAATCTTTTCGCTGACCACCTAAGTTGTTCAGTAATTGTAAAATTACTAATGGACGGAACTATCGTCGCTGCAGCCATTGACACATGTCAAGGCAGAACGCAGTGCAGCCCCCATTACAGGGGTGCAGCCATCTCATTAATTTGTACACTGATGATTTAAATTCCGCAGCAACGCTAGAATATACAATGTATAGATCGGTTATGGCTAGATGTCTATGCACCTGGCTGTACGGTGTCTTGTAGATCTACCAACAGGGCACTGCAGTCATTGGATTTACCTTTTCAGTCACGGATTAAACTGTATAGCAGTTCTAGAATGATCAACGGTGAGATCAAATGTCGTTGGAGATATTGGCATATGCCATAAGGTTACTGGGTGCAGCCATCATTACTCTAATGTAGCCGCTTCAGTAATTTGGTCTATGATCATATAAATTCCGCAGCAGCCGTAGATTAAGCATTATATAAATCAGTTGTTGCCCTCGAAATTAGCAGTTGACGACACAGTGATGAGCACAGCCGCCATCATAATATGGTGGGCGATGTAATAATCTGTTCACTTATGAACTATATTCCACAACAATTATAGAAGAAACAATGTATAGAGCATTTGTATCTGGAAATATATACAATTGGCAGCAAACTGCTTAGTGCATTCAACAACACAGCATAGTTGCCGTTGGATCAATCTGCTCACTGATGATCTCCACTCTAATGCATTTGTTGGGCTATCAACTGATAGATCACATATCCTTAATGACATTGACGAATGACAATACAGTACTAAGTGTAGCCGTCTACACGGTACCATAGCAATTGAATTAATCTGTCCGCACGGCATCCTAGTTGTTCGGCAACTGCAGAATGATCAATGGACAGGGCACTTGTCGCTGGAAACATTGACATACGTCAAAATAGCAATGAGCACAGCCGTTATAACGGCGCTGTATCAGTTGGAATTTTTTTATCACTGATCATTTGAATTCAACCGCCAGTCCAGTATGGTCGATGTGTATATTAGGTGCGTATGGGGATGTTTACAAATGGCAGTGCGGTACCTGGCTCTTCCACCAACAGATCACTGTTGCCTCTGGATTAGCCCCCTCAATGATGTCTATGATATGTAGCAGTTCTAGAATGTCAAATCGGAGAACCATTACATCGTCAGCCATTAACAATTTTCATAGCAGGGGTGAGTACAGCCATCATCACTGTAATGTAGTAGTCGGAATAACTTGTCCACTGTTGACGTAAGTCCTACAGCAGTTCTAGAATATTCTGTAAATGGTACGCATACGTCTGGAAGTGTTTACAGCGGACATTACGACACTTAGCACATTCAGAAGTAGAGCACTGCAGCCGTTTAAAGATCATGTACAATGATGTTGTAGATTCTATTGCAACCATAGTATGACAATAGACGGATCCGTTACAGCCCGAGATATTCACAGCTCCCACAACGGCACTGAGTTCAGCCATCATCACAGCACTGCAGCCGTTGGATAAATCTTTTTCTGTTGACATAGGGCATATTGCAGTTCTAGAATGGCAAAGGGCTAAACCAAAATCGCTCGAAGTATTAACAATTGGCAAAAAAATAATGAGGACGGCTGTCATCACAATGCCTTAGCCGCTGTACTAATTAGTGTACCGGTTATTTAAATTCAACAACAATTTTAGAATAAGCAATGTATGACAGATATGGCTAGAGGCATTAGCAATTGACAGAACGGTTCTCTGTACATCCAAAGATGGCGCACTGCAGCCGTCGTGTTAATCTTCTCAGTGGTGATTTACGTCCATTTCCATTCTAGAATGGCAAAGTACTGACCCGTTTCCGCTCAAAACGTTAACAATTGGCATATCAGAACTGTGCGCAGCCACCATAAAAGTACACTAACCGTTGGACTAAGTTGTTCCTTGATAACTTAAGTTCAACAGCAATGCTAGGTAATCCATGTATAGTACGGTTATGGCTAAGTATATTTACATTTGGCAGTCCGGTAACTAGTACATCCATCAACGCAGCACGGTCGCAGTTGTATTAACCAGCGCAATCATTATGTAGAGTTTATAGCAGTTCAAGTATGCCAAAGGGCACATTCGTTACAGCTCGAGACATTAACAGTTGACATACCAGTACTACGTACGACCACCATCACAGTACTATCGCCGTTGGATGAGTTTGTTCACTGATAACTTAAATTTAGCAGCAACTCCAGAGTAATCAATACATAATACGGTTATGGCTGGAGACACTTACAATTGACATTACCGTACTCAGTACATCCATCAACAGAGCACTGTAGCCGCTGAATTAACCTCTTGAATGGTGATGCAAGTTTCATAGCAATTCTGGAACGACAGAAGACAGAAACATCACCGCTCGGGATAGTAACAGATGACAACACAGTACTATGTACAGTCACCATAACAGTACTCTGGCGGTTGTATTATTCTGTTCAGCGAAGATTTACATTCTACAGTAGTTCTAGTATAATCAATGCACGCATCAGTTACGGCTAGAGATAATTATATTTCCCGTTGCGGTAGTTGGTACATCCACCAATATAGAACTGCTGCCGTTGTACATTCTCTGGGCGGCGTTGATATATATTCTGCAGTAATTCTGGGATAATCAACGTTTACGTCAGTTGTGACTAGAGATATTTACAATTACCAGAACGGTAGTTGGTACATTCTCCAACAGGGCGTTGCAGTCATTGAATTAATTTGTTGATTGATGGTTTATATTCTATAGCAATTCCTGAATGACAAAGGGCTGACAAATAATCGTGCGAGTATCTAACAGTACACGAAACAGTACTCAGTACGGCCATCGACACATTACATTACCGGATGGAATAATATGTCCACTTTTAATTTAATTTTAACCGTAATTCTGCAATAATCAATGTACAGTACGGCTATGGCTAGAGATATTTACAATTGACAGTACGGTACTTAATAGGTCCATCAAAGGAGCACCGTAGCCGTTGAAATATCCTGTTTATTCATGATATATAGTCTATAACAATTCCACTATGACTCAGGACTGGTACGTCTTATCTCGAGACACTGACAATTGATATAACAATACTGACTACAGCTATCATCACAGTATTACAGCCGCTATGCTAATCTGCTCACTGATGATTCATATTCCACAGTTGATCTTGAATAATCACTGTATACGTCAGTCTAGGCTAGAGAGATGTACAATTCCCGGAACGGTAGTTGGTACATTCACCAACAGCGCACTGCAGTCGTTGGATTAATCTGAACAATGATGATATAGATTTCATAATTGCTCTGGAATAATGAATGCTTATATCAGCCTTGGCTAGTGATATCTACTTCTCCCATACCAGTACATGCGACATCCACCAGTAGAGCAATGTAGCCGTTGCATTAAGCTATTCAATGGTGATTTAAGTTTTATTGCAATTTCTGAATGAAAAAGGACGGACCCACTATGTTTCGGGTCATTAACAATTGACGAAACCGCCCTGAGTGCAGTCATCATCCCTGTACATTATCCGTGGGAATAATTTGTTCCCTTGCAATTCAAGTTCACAGCTATTCTGGAATCATCAATGCATGGAACACTTGCGGATGCTGATATATACAGACGTCAGAATGGGACTTAGTACATGCACCTACGGAGCACTGTAGCCGTTCGATTAACCAGCTAAATGATGAAGTGGATTCGATAGAAATTTTAGAATTGCGGAAGACAGATCCGTTGCAGCTCGTGATACTGTCAATTGCCAGAAGTGTACCGATTACAGCATTCATCACAGTGCTCCAGAAGCTGGCTTAATGTGCTCAATGACGACTTAAATTCTAGAGTAGTTGGAGAATGATCAATGTATACATCAGTTATGGCTAGAGATATTTAGAAATCCCAGTACGGTAGTCGGTGCCGCTGGATTGACTTGATCAGCGTTGATGTAAATTACGCCGCAGTTATAGAGAGACCATTGTACGCATTAGTTATGGCCATAGACATTTACAATTCCCCCAATGTATTTGTTCCATCCACCAATAGAGCAATGTAGTCTTTGGATTAAGCTTCTCAGTGATGATATAAATTCTATTGCAACTCTAGAACGAAAAAGGACTGGTCCACCGTCGCTCGAGACAATAAAAAGTGTCGGAGCAGTACTTAATACAGCCACCTTCACAATACTTTATATGTTGGACGAATTTGTTCACTGATAGTTTATGTTTAACATCAATTTCAGAGTAATCAATGTACAGTACGGTTATGGCTACAGATACTTACAACTGCCAGGACGGTACTTAGTGCACCCGTCGACAGAGCACTGTAGCCGTTGACTAAACACGTAGAATGATGACGTAGACTCCACAGCAACTGCACAATGACAAAAGCCTGGTCCGTTATATCTCTAGGTACTGACAATTGCCATAACAGCGCTGAGTACAGCCATCACAACAGTACTTCAGACGTTGGATTAATCTGTTCACTGATGATATAAATTCCATAGTAGTTGGAATATACTACGGTGGAAGTTATGACGTCAGTTTTAAATTTAATCCGAAGGCTACTGTACTATGATGATGACTGTACTTAGTAATCTGTTGTCAGTTGTTAATATGTTGAGCGTGGATCATGGATAATGGATCAGCCTATTGACACTCTAGTGTTGCTACAGAGTGTATATCATCATTAAATATATCAAAACAAAGGCTACAGAGCACTGCTGATAGATATGCATGAACAGTTCTGCCCGTTGCAAATATCTCTAGCCATGTCCGTACCACACATTGACTACCCTGGACACTCCTTGGAATATAAATTATCACTGAACAAATTAACCTAACAGCTACAGTGCGCTATTGGCAGATGCACCAACTGCCGTACTGGGAATTGTAAACATTTCTAGCCATAGATGGCTTAAATATATTATTCCGCAACTACTGACGAATGTAAATTAACAATAAACATATTATTACAACGACAGCAGTACTGTGATAATGGCTGTACTCAGTACTCGTTCCTCAACTGTTAATACGTCGAGCGGTGCTGTGTCAGTCCTTTGTCATTCAAGGTTTGCAATACAATCTATATCATCATAGAACTGATCAATCCAACGGCTCCAGTGCTCACTTGGTGGATTCATCAACTAGCGTACTGGATGCTGTAAATGCCTTTAGACATAACTGATATCTGCAATGGTTATTCTAGAACTACAGTGGGATTTTAACCATTAGTGAAAAAATTAATGCAGCGACTAGAATATTGTGCTAATTACTGAAGTCCTTTCTATATTGTTTATGACTACTGTCATAAGCTACAATTTATTTTTCCCCTGTCATTCTAGTATTGCCGCAGAATTTATGTCATCAGTGGACAGATGCATTGAGTGGCTACAGTTGTCCGTTGGTGGAGGTGCTCATCACCGTAATAACAATTGTACATACCTCTTGAGATAACTGATCTGTACATTGACTATTCTTGAATCTCTGTGGATCACAAAACATAAGTGAACAAATTAATACAACGGTTACAGAACTGTGACGATGGCTGAACTCAGTAGTGTGTTGTCATTTGTTAGCCTCTGGAGCTATAACCTATCTGTCATTTGTAATTCTAGAAATGCTATACAATTTTTATCATCAGTGAGCTAGTCAGTCAGTCGGCTACAGTGCGGTATTGCTGTCTATACTCGTCACTGTATTCACATATGGCAATGTCTCCAGCGACAGTTGCTGTAACCGTTGACCATTCTGTAGCTGCTGAAGGACATAGAAGATCATCGAGAGGATGAATTCAATGGTATTGTATTGTGTAGTAGGCTACACTCAGTATTGTATTGTCATTTATCTACACCACTACCGATATCTGTTTCATACATTGACCATTCCATAGTTACCATAGAGTTTAAGACACCAGTGAACAGATTATTCCTACGGCTACAGTGCTCTGTGGTTGGACGTAATAAGTATCGTTCCCTCAATTGCATATGTTTCTAACAATAAATGCTCCATACGTTTATCATTCTAGAATTGTAGCAAAACCTGAATCACCGGTGGTCAAGTAAATCCAACGACACCAGTACTGGGATCATGGATGCACTCAATACGGCTTTTTCAATTGTTAACGCCATTAACGGTAATGAATATGTATTTTCTCACTCTAGGATTGCTATAGAACATATATAATCCGTGAGCAGGTTAATCCAACGTCTGCAGTGATCTGTTACTTCATGTACTAAGTACTACACTGTCAATTGTAATTGTCGCAAGGCATAACTATATTATGCATTCCTTATCATAGAACTGCTGTGGAATCTAGATCACCAATGAAGACAGTAATCCAACGCCTACAGTACTGTGGTGATCGCTGCCCTCAGTACTGTATTGTCAATTGTTAACGTTCATAGTGTCTGTGGGTCTGCTTTTTGTCATTCTAGAATGGCTACATAATTTCAATCATCAGTGACCCGAATATACAGACCGCATCTGTGCTCCGTTGATGAAAACATTCAGTACTGTATTGACATATTTCCTTGTCTCCAGGGTCAATCGCGCTTTCCTTTCATGATTCTACAGTTGCTGAAGAACTTAGGTATTCAGCGAACAGATTGTTAGAATGTCTGTAGTATTGTGTAGATGGCTACACGAGGAACGGTGTTGTCAAATGTCAATATCACTACCGATATATGATCTATCCATTGATCATTCCAGATTCGCCATACCGCTTAAATCATCAGTGAACCGATAGGTCCGACGGCTAAGGTGCTGTGTTGATTGACGTACCAAGCTCCATACGGCCAGTAGTAAACATCACTGGCCATAACTGACATGCACACTGTTCATTCTATAGTTGCTGCGGAATTTATATCATCAATGATGAAATTAATAAATTGGCTACACTTCTATTATGGTGGCTGTATTCAGTTTCGCTTTGAAGTATGTCAATGTCTCCAGTGAAGGCTGTTCCATCCATTGGTCATTCTAGAATTGCTGGTGATCTTATATTATCAGCGAACATAGTAATTCAATGGTGGTGGAATTCTTTATATGGCTACATTCAGTACGGGTTTGTCATTTGACAATGTCACTAAGGACAGGTGATCTATCCGTTTATCATACTAGAATTGCTATATAGCATATTCTATCAGTGAACAAAATGATGCAACTGCGACTGTCCTCGCTTGGTGCATAAACTCAGCAGCGTATTGCCAGTTGTATATACTTCTAGCCGTAACGGATACATACATTGACTATTCTAGAACTGCAACGGAGTTTACGTCGTCAGTGAACAAACTAGTCAATCGGACGGTACTGCGATGGCGGCTACACTCAGATCACTTTTGACATATGTCACTGTCTCCAGCGACAGTTGCTACCTCCATTGACCATTCTACATATCCTGATGGACTTAGTTGTTCAGCGAACATATTATTTCAGTGGCTATAGCATTGTGCAGATGGGTACTCTCAGTATTTTGTTGCCATTTATCAATATCACTGCGGATACATAACCTATCGGTTGATCGCTGTAGTATTGGCATACAGTATAGATCATCAGTGAAGTTATTAATCGGGCGGCTACAGAGCTCTATTGGTGACCGTTCCAAACACCGTAATGGGAATTGTATATATCTTGGGCCATAACCGTACAATACATTGATTACTCTGGACTAGCTTTGGCAATTTCTTCATCATTGAGCAAATTATTCCATCGGCTACAGTACTGTGATTATGACTGTACTCAGAACAGTTTCGTCATTGATAATTCCTCGAGCGATAATTGGTCAACCGTTTGCGATTCTGGAAATACAATAGAATTTTTACCATCACTTAACAGATCAATCCAACTGCTACAGTGCTATAATGCTGGTTGCACCAACTATCGCACTGCTAGTTGCAAATATATCTAGCCCAACCTGATGTATACAGTCACTATTCTGGAGTTAATGTGGAATATAGGTCGTCATTCAATATATTAATCTAACGGCTGCAGGGTTGTGGCGATGGCGGTACTCAGGAAAGTTTATGTCAATTGTTAATATCTCGAACGATAGTGGGTCTCTTCTTCGTCACTCTAGAGTTGCCATGGAATCAAAATCATCATTAAACAGATCAATACAACGGCCGCAGGACTCTGTTGATGAATGTACTAAGAACGGAACTGACAACTGGATATACCTCTAGCCACTACCCTCCTATACATTCACTACACTAGACTTGCTTTGGAACATAAATCATCACTGGACAGATTAAGCCAACGGCTGCAGTGCTCTAACACTGGTTGAAGCAGCTGCAGTACCGGGAGTTGTAAATATCTCTAGCCATAGCTGATTTATGCATTGGTTATTCCAAAAAAACTGCGGAATGTAAATCATCAGTGTACAGATTAGTACAACGTCTGCTGTACTGTGATGATGACTGTACTCAGTACAGTTATGTCAACTAATAATATCTCCAGCTATAACGGATATGCCGTTTCAGATTCTGGAAGTGCTATAGAATCTAAGTCATGGTTGATTTGGATAATACAACAGCTACAGTGCGCTGTTTAGTAGATGTACCAACGACAGTACTGGAAGTTGTAAATATCTAGAGGCCATAACCGAACTATAAATTGACTACTCTAGACTTGATTTGCAATTTACATCACCAGAGAACAAAATAAAGCGTCGGATACAGTACTGTGATAATGCCTGTGTGCAGTACTGTTTCGTCAGTAGATAACGTCACAAGCGTTAATGAGTCTCTCCTTTGTCATTCTTGGATTAGGATAGAGCATAAGTCTTTAATGAGCAGATCAATCGAATGGCTACAGTGCGCTGTGATGAACGTGCTACGAAGCATACTGTCATTAAGAAATATATCTATCTATAACCGTCCAGTGCAAGGATTACTCTAGACTTGCGTTTGAATTTACATCATCAGAGAACAAATTTGTCCAACTGCTACTGTGCTGAATTGGTGGATGCATCAATTACCGTCCTGGGAGTTGCAATAATCCCCGGCCATAACTGACAAATTCGTTGGTTAATCTAGAACTATTGTGGAATTTAAATCATCAGGCACAGATTAATCCAACGGCTGCGGTACTGTTTTGATTGCTGTGCACAGAACAGTATGTAAACAGTAAACGTTTGGAGCTATAACGGATCTGTCCTTCGCTACTCTTGAATTGCTATACTATTTAAATCTTCATTGATCATCATACTCAACGTCTATATTGCTCTATTCGCGGATGTACCAACTACTGTGCTGGGAATAGTAAATATCTCTAATCACAACTGATGCATACATTGATTATCCTAGAACTACTGTGGAATATAAATCATCACTGATCAGATAAATCCAGCTGCTGCAGCAATATGGTGATGGCGGCGCTTAGTATTGTTATGTCAATTGCTAATGTCTCGAGCTGTAACGTATCTGACGTTTCTCATACTAGAACGGCTATACAATCAACACCATCAATGAGCATGTTAATTCAACGGCTACAGTGCTCCGACGATGGAAGTTTTAAGAACCGTTCTCTCACTTGCAAATACCTGTAGCCATAATAGTACCACATATCGATTATCCTATAATTGAAGTTGGACTTAAATTATAAGTGAACAAATTAGTCGAATGGCTGAAGTGCTGTGATGATGGATGTACTCAGTACAGTTTTGTCAATATTTAACGTTTTGAGATACAACAGATCTGTCTTTCGTCATTCTAGAAATGCTAAATGGTCTATAACGTAATTGAACGGGATAATCCATTGGCTGCAATCCTTCGTTGATGGATGAATTAAGTACCGTACTTTCAGTTGTAAATATCTTTTACCATACTCGTACAATGCATTTCTTATACTAGAATTGCCGTTAAGCATAAATTATAAGTGAATACATTATTCCGAAGGCCAAGGTACAGTGACAGTAGCTGTATTCAGTACTGTTTCATCAAGTGACAAAGTGTCGAGCCAGAGTCGGACGGTCCTTTGTCCTCCTAGATTTGCAATAGGATATAAAACAACACTGAGAAGAGCATTTAAACGGCTACAGTGCTCCATTGCTGATATCACCAACTACCGGACTGGGAATTGTAGAAGGGTCTAGCAGTAACTGACGAATACATAGACTACTCTAGAACTACCGAGGAAATTAAATCACCCCTGGACATTCAAATCCAACGGCTACAGTGTAATATTGGTGGATACAACAACTACTGTACTCGGAATTGCAAATACCGCTATCAATAACTGATTTATACATTGACCCTTTTAGAGCTACTGCGGAATGTAAGTCATCAGTGATAAAATTAATACAACGGCTGCAGTTATGGATGTACCAACTACCTTAAAGGAAGTTGTGCATATATCTAGGCATAACTGATCCATACAATGGTTATTCTGGATCTACTGTAGAATTTAAGCCATGAGTGACCTAATTAACCCAACGCCAACCGTACCTTGTTGTTGGCCGTGCTTAGGACTGTGTTGTCAGTTGTTAATGTCTCGAGCGGTAACGGATCTGCTTTTAGTCATTGTAGAATTGCAATACAAAGTAACTCATCTACATGTAGTTTAATCCAAAGGATACAGAGCTCTGCTGATGAATGTACTATGTACCGTACTGTGAATTGTAAACATCTCTAGCCATAACCGAACTATACGTTGATTCATCTATAGATGCTGTTATACGTAAATTATAATGAAACAAATTATTCCAATGCCTAAATTTCACTGACGATAAATGTACTTAGGACTGATTCGTCAATTGCTGAAGTGTCGAGCGATGATGGGTCAGCCCTTTGTCAGCCTAGAGTTGCAGTAGAACTTAAATTATCTCTGAACAGATTAAAACTACGCCTATATTTATATATTGCTGGATGTACCAATTATCGTACTGGGAGCTGTAAGCATATCTAGCGTTAACGGTACTATATAGTGATTATTCTAGAATAGCTATTAAACTTAGAATATCCGTGAACAATTTAGTCCAGCTGCTAAAGTGCTGTGATGATGTCTGTATTCAGTACCGTTTCGTCTACTTTTTACGTCTGATCCATCAATGTGTCAGTGCTCTTTCATCCTAGGGCTGAAATGCAACTTAAACCATCACAGAAATGAGTAACCAAACCTCTACCGTGCTTTATTGGAGGATGTACCAACTAGCGCACCGGGCATTGTAAAAATTTCTAGCCATAACTCATGTATTCGTTGGTTATTTTAGAAATACTACGGAAATCATAGCGTCATCGAAAATGTCAATCCAATTCTACAGTGCACTCTTGATGGATGTACTAAGTACCTAACTTACAACTGTAAATATCTCTAGACATAACCGCACTTTACATTGACTATTCTAGACTGGCAATTTAATTCACATCGTCAGTGGTCAAATTCATCCAGCGGCTGCGGTACTGCGGTTATGCCCTTACCCTGTACTGTTTCACCAATGGTTAATGTCCCGAGCGATAATGGGTCAGTCCTTCGTCATTCTAGTATTGCAATAGAATATACATCATCACTGAATAGATTAATCCAACAGCTTCTGTGCTCTATTAATGAATGCACCAACTACCGTAATAGGAAATGTAAATATCTCTAGCCATAACGGTACTATATAGTTATTATTCTATAATTGAAGTTAAACATAAGTTATCAGTGAACCAATTAGTGCAACGGTTAAGGTAATGTGCTGATGTCTGGATTCAGAACTGTTGCGTCAATTGTTAATATCTCGAGCGACAATGGGCCAGTAGTATGTCATTATTGAATTGCCCAGTATTTATATCATCACTGAACAGGTCAATCCAACGGCTACAATGCTCTATTGGTGGATGTACCAACTACCGTCCGGGGAATTGTGAATATCTCTAGCCATGACTAATGAATGCATTTCTTATTGAAGAAATACATTGCAATTTAAGTCATCAATGAAGAAATTAGTCCAATGGTAAACGGTATTGTGGTGATGGCTGTAATTAGCAGCGCATTGTCCGGTGTTAGTTTCACGAGAGCTACGGGAACAGCCTTTTGTCATTCTAGAATTGCTATAGAACCACAACCATTAATGAGCAAATCAATAGAGAGGCGACAGTAATCTGTTGATGGATGTACTCAGTACAATTTTGTCAGTTGCTAATGCCTCGATTGAAAACATACCTCTCCTTTGCCATTCTGGAGTTTCCGTAGGATATAAATAATCAGCAAACAGATTAATTAAATGGTTACGGTGCCGAGTTGGTGGTTGTACTTAGTTCCTTGCTGTCAGTTGTAAATATCTATAGTCATGTCGGCAACGTACATTGATTATTCCACAATTTCCGTGGAGCACATTTCATCAGTGTACAGATTAATCCAACGGCTACGGTACTGTGCCGATGGCTGTAACCAGCACTGTATTGTCAATTGTTACCATCTGGTGTGAAAATATACATCTCCTTTGCCATTCTAGAAATGGCATAGGATTTACATCATCAGTGAATAGATTAATCCAATGGACACGGTGCTCTGTTGGAGGATGTACGAAGAACCTTGCTGCCAATTTTATGTATCTCGAGATATGACCGTGCTGCACGATGATCAATCTTGAATTGCTGTCGAAAACAAATCTTTAGTGAGCAAACTAATACGATGGCAACAGTGCTCTGTCTGTGGAAGTTCTAAGTATCGTACTGTGAATTGTAAAAATTTCTAGGTATTACAGAAGCATACCTTGATTTTCCTAGAAATGCTTCGGAAATTAAATCATCAGTGAGCATGTTAAAACAACAGCCATAGTACTTCGGTATTTGCTGTACTTATTGTCGTTTCACCAATTGTTAATTTCTTACGGGATGATAGGTCTCCCTTTTGTATTCCTTTAATAGCTAAAGAACATGAATCGTCAGTGACCCGATCAATCAAGCGTCTACAGTGCGCTGTTAATGGCTACACTCAGTTCCTGTACTGACGTACATCAGTGTCGCCTGCGACAATTTCTCTATCCATTGAACACTCCAAAATTGCTGAAGAATTTAGACGATCAACGATCAGATGATTACAATGCCTAAAGATTTGTGTAGATGGCTACACTCAGTACTGCATTGCCAGTTGTCAATGTCACGACCGACGTATGATCCATCCTTTGATCACTCCAGAGATGCTATGAGTTTGGAGTGTCAGTGGACAGGTTAGTCCAATGCGAATTGTGTTCTCTTGGTGGGCATTCTAAGTAACGTACTGTCAATTGTAAGTATTTGCGGCAATAACTGAACTACGCAATGTTTATTCTAGTATAGCCGCGAAACATATATCCTCTGGGAAGAAATCAATACAACGCCGACAGTCCTGTGTTGGTTTATGCAGTAAGTACCGCGTTTACATTTGTTAGTGTTTGTGGGCACAATTGACCTATACGTTGATTAAACAAGAATTATTGTGGAATTTATGTAATCAGTGAACAAATTAATACAACGGCTACTGCAACGTGATGGTGCCCTATACTCGTTGCTATTCCGTCAATTGCTAATGCCTTGTCATTCCAGGATTGCTATACAGTATAAATCATCACTGAGCAGACCAATACACATTTTACAGCAATCTGTTGGAGGAGGTACGTAGTTAATTTTTAATAACTCTAGCCATATCTGACCTATACATTGATTATTCTAGAATTGCTGTCAAATTTAAATTATTGGTGAACAGATTAGTCCAACGACTAGAATACTGTGTTAATTTCTGTATTCCGTGCTATATTGTTTATGATTCCTGTCTTAAGCGATAATTTACTTTTCCATTGTCATTCTAGGATTGCCACAGTATCCAAAACTTCAGTGAACAGATTTATTTAATGTCTGCAGTAGTCTGTTGCCAAAGGTACTGAGGAATGTACTATCAGTTGTACACATCTCTTGAGGTAGCTGATCTGTACATTGATTATTCTTGAATTGCTGTGGAACACATGCCATCAGTGAACAAATTAATACAACGGCCACAGAACTGAGTTGAGGGCTGTACTCAGTAACGTGTTATCAATTGTTAGCATCGCGTGTGATAATTTATATGTCATTTATCATTCTAGAAGTGGTATAGAATATTTATGTTCAGTGAGCTGATTATTCAGTCTGCTACACTGCCGTATTGATGGCTAAACACAGTACTGTATTGATATATGCCAATGTCTCCAGCGACGTTTGCTGTAACCTTTGATATTTCTGCAATTGCCGAAGAACGTAGATGATCACCGAACAGATTACTTAAATGGCTATTTTATTGTGTAGACGCCTACAATCAGTATTGTACTGCCATTTATCCATACCACTACCGATATCTGCTCTATGCAGTGATTAATCCATTACTACGATAGAGATGATGTCGTTGGTGAACAGACTAGTCCAACGGCTACAGTGCCCTCTTTGTGGATGTATTAAGCACCTTACCCTGAATTTTAAATATCTCTGCGATAACCATATTATACACTGGTTATACCATAATATATTTGGAAACTACATCGGAAGTGAGCAAAGTTTTCCGACGGTTTCGGTACTGTGAAGATTGCAGTACACAGTACTTTGTGGTCAATCCTTAATATCTCGGGCCATAACTGCGCAATGCAATGATTATACTAGAACTTGTGTAGAATTTAATTCATCACTGATGATATCAATACAACGGTTACAGTAATCTAATGATGTCTACACTCAGCCCTACAATGTCAATTGGTAATGCCTGTTGTGGTAATGGATATGTACTTTGTCATTCTAAAATTACTACAGAATCTAAATCGTCACTTATCAGATTAATCCCTCCAGAACTGCGCTCCTATGGTGGACCCACTGAGTACCGTGCTGTCAATTGTAAGTATCTCTAGACATAACCTTAACATACAATAATTTTACTAGTATTGTATTTGAATTATCACCATCAGTGCACATGTAAACCAAACGGCTACAGTATCGCGATGATGGCTGTGGTCTGTACTTTGTTGTCAGTTGCAAATATCTGGAGGTGTAATGGATCATTCTTTCCTCATTCAATATATGCTATAAAATCTATATCATCATTTAGCTGATTTTTGCAACGGCAGCAGTGCTCCGCTGGAGGAGGTATTGTGTACCGTGCTCGCAATTGTAAATATCTCAAGTCATAACAGCACTATACATTTACTATTCTCGAATTGCTTTGGAATTTACATCATCGATGAACAAAGACGTCCAACGGCAACGGCACTGTGATGATGGCTGTCGTCGGTACTGCTTTGGCAATTGCTAATATCTCCAGCGATAGAGGATATACATTTTGTCATCCTGAAATTGTTATAGCACTTATGTCATCAGGGATCCGATTAATAGAGCGACTACAGTGTACCTTTGATAGACGTACTAAGTACCGTACTATTAATTGTTAATATCTCGAGGCATACTTGTACTATAAATTGATTACTCTGGAATTGGTGTGCAACGTACATCATCAGTGATCGGATTAATACAACGGCTACAGTACTGCGATGACGTCTGCACTGAGTACCGTGTTGTCTGTTTATAATTTCACGTGCGATAATGGAAGTACCTTTTGCCATTTCACAATTGCTATATAATTTATGTCATCATTAAGCAGATAAGTCCATCGCCAACAATGCTCTTTTGCTAGGTGGTCTCAGAGCCGAACAGTCAAATGTAAATATCTCTGGCCACAAACGTAATATACATTGGTTATTCCAGTATTGCTTTGTAATTTATATTTCCAGTAAACTATGTATTGCAGCGGCTACAGTACTGTGATGATGGTTGTACTCTGAAGTGGGCTGTCAATTGTTCTTATCCCTATGGAAAATGAATATGCCTTTTTTCGTTTCAGCAATTACTGTAGAAAATAAATCATCAGTGAACAGACTAATCCAACGGCTGCAGTCCTCTGTTGGATGGTATACTAAGTAACGTACTGTCAATTGTAAATATCTCTAGTCACAACTGTACAATACATTGACTTTTTTGGAAATGCTGCAGAATTTAATTCATGTGTAAAGAAGATGTCACAAGAGCTTCAGTAATGTCGCGATGGCTGTATTCTCTCCTGCCATGTCAATTGTTAATGCCTGGTGATGTAATGGCTCGCATTTTCCCTTTCTAGGAATGCTACAGAATCTAAATCGTCCTTGAACATATTAATCCGTCGGCTACAGTGCTCTTTTGGTGCGTGTACTGGGTACAGTGGTGTCAGTTATAAATATATTTAGACATAACTGTACTTTACATTGGTCATTCTAAAATTTGCTTTGGGATATACATAATCAGTGGACAACGTTATTCATCGGCTGCGGTACTGTGACGAGGGCTGCACTCATTACTGTGTTGCAAATTGATAGCGCTTCGTGCGATAATGTATACTTCCACTGTCAATCCGGAGTTACAATAAAATACAAATCGTTGAGCAGATTATTCCATCGGTTACACTGCTGTGTTGCTGTATGTGCCAGGAACCGCACTGTCATTCGTAAATGTCCCTAGATATAACCGTTACATACACTGATCATACTAGAATTCCCTTAGAATTTAAAACATCATTGAAAAGGTTATTTCAGCTTGTATAGTACTGTGGTGATGGCAGCACTCATTACTGTGTGGTAAATTCATAATGTTTCCAGCGATAAAGTATTTGTCCTCCGTCTTTCCAGAATTGCTATGAAACCTATATCATCTTTGAACAGTTTAATCCAGCGGTAACGGTGCTCTATTTGTGGACATGTTAAGCAAGGTACTGTCAATTTTAAATATCTCTAGCGATGACCGTACTATACACTGATTATTCCAGAGTTGCTTTGCAACTTACATCAACAGTGAACAAAGTTGTCCAACGGCTTCGGTACAGTGATGATGGCTGTACTCTGTACTGTGTTACCGATTGTTACTATCTCGAGCAATAACTGCACTATACATTTGCTATCCTAGAATTGGCGTGGAATATAATTTATCAGTGAAGATGTTAATCTAACGGCATGTTAAGCTAACAAGATGTTAAGCTAACAGTAATGTGATGATGTCTGTACTCAACACTGCTATGTCATTTGTTAATACTTGGTGAGATAATGGATCTGTAGTTTGACACTCTATAATTGCTACAGAATCTAAATAACCACTGGGCAGATTAATTCAACGACAACATTGCTCTGTTGGTAGATTTACTGAGTACCGCAACATAAAATGTGCATATCTCTTGCCATAACTGATCTGTGCTGTGGTAACTACGGAATTGCTGGAAAATTTGACCAATCAGAGATGGAACTAATCCAACTTTAACAGAGCAGTTATGATGCCAGCACTCAGTACTGTGTTTTGAATTGCTAATGTTTCGAGTGACAATGTATAGGTCATCTGTCTTTCTAGAAATGCTACAAGGTATAAGTCACAATTGAACGGTTTAATCCAACGGCAACAGTACACTTTTGATAGATGTACTATGTGACGTTCTGCCAAAAGTAATCCTACGTCTACAGTATCGAGATGATGTCAGAACTCAGTACTATGTTGCCAATTGATAATGTAGCGAGGGATAGTGGATCTGTAATTTGCATTCTAGAATTGCTATAGGATTCAAGCCGTCTGTGTACAAAGTGATCTAACATCTGAAGCAGGATTATGATTGCTGTACTCAGTACTGTGATTTCAATTGTAAATATCTCGAAGCATAACTGTACTGTGCATTGATTATTCTAGAATTGGCGCTGGATTTATCTCATCAGTGGAGATATTAATTCAACGGCTGAGGCAATGTAATGACGTTTGTACTCAGCCTTGATTTGCCAATTAATAATGCCTTGTGGGGTAATGGAACTGTATTTTGTCATTCTCAAGTTGCTACATAATCTAAATCGTCATTGATCAGATTAATCCCTCCGGAACTGTGCTCTTATGATGGATCTGCTGAGTACCGTACTGTCAATTCCAAATATCTCTAGCCACAACCGTACTATACACTGATTATTACAGAATTGCCGTAAAATTTACGTTATCAGTAAGTAAATTAGTCCAACGACTAAAGAACTATGACGATGGCTGTGCTCAGTACTGTTATGTCAAATGTTAACGTCTCGAGCAAAGGCAGATCTGTCCCTTCTCATTCTAGAGTTGCTACAGGATACATATCATCCCTGAACACATCGATACTACGGCCACAGTGCTGTGTTGATAGATGTACTACGAACCGTACTGTCAATTGTAAATATCCCTAGCGGTAACAGTGCTACACATCAACTACCCTAAACTTGCCTTTGAATTTAAACCGCCATTTATCATGTTTATCCAACGACAACAGTGCTATATCGGGCGAAGTACCAGCTACTGTACTGGCAATTGTAAATATCAGAGTCCATTACTGATGCGTACACAGATTATTCGAAGACTGCTGTGGCATATAAATCTCCACTGAACGGATCAATACATCCGCTACTGTTCTGTACTGATAGCTGCACTCAGCACTCTTATGTGAATTGTTAATGTCTCGAGCTACAACGGATACGTTTTTGTCGTTCTAGAATTACCAAAGTACGTAAATCATCATTGAACGGGTTAACTCAACGTCTGCGGAACTTTATTAGTGGATGTACCAACTATCGGAATGATAATTATAAATATCTCTACGCGTAACTGATGTATACGTTGATTGTCCTAGAAGAACCGTGGATATTAAAACGTCACTAAAATATTAATCCAACGGCTGCTGTGCTGTACTAGCGGACGGAACAATTACCGTACTGGGATTGTAAATATCTTTACCTATAATTGATGTATACAATGACAATTCTGGAACTACTGTGGAATACAAACCATTGGTGAACAGATAAAACCGACGGCTGTACTACTGTGATGATGGCTGTACTCAGTACTATTATGTCCATTGTTATCATCTCGTGCTATAACGGATATGTCTTTTGTTATTCTCGAATTACTGTACAAACTTTTCGTTTCTTCACAGGTTAATACAACTGCTACAGTGATCTGCTGATAGACGTATTGTGTAACGTACTCTCAATTGCAAGTAACTAAAGTCATAACCGTATTATACATTGACTAGCCTCGACAGTCTTTTGTAGTTTATATCATCACAGGAATGGCTAATCAACGGCTACTCTGCTAAATTGGTGCATTTACCTACTACAGTACTGGGAACTGTTAATATCTCTTTACAGAGCTGATACATTCCTGGATTGGTCAGGAACTACTGTGGAATATATATCATCGGTGAACAACTTAATCAAACGCCTACGGTACACTGGTGGTGGCTGTACATAGTAGCAAGTGCTCAGTTGTTTATATCTCAAACTATAATGGATTTGTCCTTTCTCGTCCTGGAATTGCTACAGGATACAAGTCACCGTAGAACAGATTAATTCAACTGTGCACAGTTGATTCATGCACTAAGTACCGTACTACCAATTGTAAAGATCTGCACCAATAACCGTACCATTGGTCATTCTAGGAAAGCAGCTGAATTTGATATATCAGTGAGGAGGTTAGTCTAACGGCATTATTCCTCTCTTGATGGCTGCTCTCAGTGCTGTTTCTTGACTTACTAGTGACTCGAGCTACACCGAGTCGGTGTTTTCTCATTCTGGAATTGCTACAGAAACCAAATCATCATTGAACAGGTTAATCCAACGGCTGCCGTACTCTACTGCTGGATGTACAAGCTACCGCGCCGTTAGTTGTTAATATCTCTCGCCATAACTGATGTACACATTGGTTTTTCTTGAACTGCAGTGGAATTTGAATCCTCAGTGAGCAGAATGATCCAGCAGCTGTACTACAGTGATGATGGCTGTACTCGGTACTGACATGTCAACTGTTAACATCTCGATCTACGACGAATCTCTCCATTGTCATTCTGGAATTGCTACAGGATACAAATCATCATTGAACAGAACATTCCGATTGCTGAAGTGCTCTATTGGTAGATGTACTGAGAACCGTACTGTCAAGTATGAATATCTGTAACCATAAATATGCCATGCTTTGATTATTCTAGAATTGCTGTTGTACTTACATTACAAGTGAATAAATAAGTGCAACGGCTAAAGTACACTGATGATGGCCGTACTCGGCACTGCTTCCTCACTTGCTAATGTCTCGAGAGATAATGAGTCAGACCTTCGTCATTCTAGAAATGCAATGGGATTGAAATAATCTCTGAACAGATTAGTCCATCGGCTACATTGCTCTATTGGTGGATGCACCGACTACTGTTCTGGGAATAGTAAATGTCTCTAGCCATAACAGATGTATACATTGTCTATTCTAGACTTACTGCGTTATTTAAGTCATCCCTGAACAGAGTAATACAAATGCTACAGGGTTCAATTGGTGGATACAACAAATACAGCACTGCGAACTGTAGATTTATCCAGCTATAACTGATGCATACATTGATTATTCTAGAATTGCTGTTAAACTTGTATTATCAGTGAACGAATCAGTTCAACGGCTAAAGGGATGTGATTATGGCTGTACTCAGTCCTGTTTCATCTTTTTCTAATGCTTGGAGAGATCATGGGCCAGCCCGTTGTCATCCTAGAATTGAAATACAATTTACATTATCTCTGAACACATTAATCAGACGGCTATAGTGCTGTATTGGTGTATGTACCAACTACCGTGCCTGGAATTGTAAATGTCCCTAGGTACACCTGATCTATACGTTGATTATTCTTGAAATATAGGGGAATATAAGCTATCAGTGTACGGACTAATACAACGGCTACATTTCTGTGACTATGCCTGCGCCTTGAATTGTGTTGGCAGTTGTTAATATTTCAAGCGGTAATGGATTGGTCTACTACAGACAGTAATGTCATAACGGTGTCATACATTGAGTACTCAAAGCTTGCTTTGTAACTAACGTCATCTGTGAACTGCTAAATGCAGTACGGCCGCAGTACATAGATGACGGATGGACTGAGAACTGTTTCGTTACTTCTTAATATCGAGAGCGATAACGGACAGGTCATTTGACATTCTAGGGTTGCAGGAGAACTAAAATCAGCACTGCACGTATTAATCCAACCGCTACAGTGCTCTGTTGGTGGGTGCACGATCTACCCTTTGGGAGTTGCATATGTCCGAATCGATGACTGATATATACATATATTACACCAGTATTTCTTTGGAATTTTGATCCCTGAACACATTAATGCAGCGGTTTCTCTACAGTAACGGCGGCTGTAATCAGTCTTGCTTGACAACTGTCAATATCTCGTGCGAAAATAGATCTGACCTCTGTCATTCTAGTAATACTATAGGATATACATCTACAGTCAACGGATTAATCCAACAGCAACTGTGATCTGTTGTGGGACGTGTTAAGTGCCGTACCCTCAACTGTATATATCTCTAAGCCTAACTGATATATAATGCGTGGATATTTCTGTTTCTAGAATTGCTTTGGAATTTAATTAGTCAGTGAATAAGTAAGTCCAACGATTACGTTACTGTGATTATGGCTATGCTGAGTCCAGCTTTGTCAATCGTAAATTCCCAGCGATTTAATGGATCAGCAGTTTGTCATTCCCGAGTTTTTACGGAATCTAAATCATCATTGATGTGGATAATACAAAGGCTGCAGTGCTCCGCTATTGAATTAACTATGTACCGTAGTGTCAATTCTAAATATCTCTAGCCATAGCCGTACTATACATTGCTAATTCCAGAAAGGCTGCGGAATCTTCATTATCAATGAACAATTTAATCGATCGGCTAGATTACCGCACTGATGGCTCTAATCTGTACTCTTTCGTCATTTGCTAATATCTCGAGGGATAATGGAGCTGCATTTGTCATTGTATAGTTGCTGAAAAATTTAAACCGTTGTTGAACAGATTAATCTATCGGCATCAGTGCTGTGTTGGCAGATGTACTTTGTACCGTACTGTCATTTCTATATGCCTCCATGCATAACCATGCTACGCATTGATTATTATATAGTTACTGTGGCATTTAAATCAAGAGTGGACAAAATAATGCGACAAATAGAGAGAACTGTTGTTGGCGCACTCAGTACTCTGATGTCAATTGTTAATATCTCGAGCTGTTGCTGACCTCTCTTATCTCCTCCCGGAATTGCTACAGAATCCAAATTGTCATTGAGCAGGCTAATCCAACGGCCACAGTGGACTCTTACCGGATGTAGTGTGTTCCGTACTGTAGGTTGTAAATATATCGATCCATAAACGTACAATGTATAGAATATTCTAGAAATGCAGCTAACTTTAATCTATGAGTGAAGGAATTAGTCCAACGGCTTAAGCACCCTGATGATGGCTGTACTCCGTACTGTTTCGTCACTTGTTAATTTTTCGAGCTATAACGGATCTTTCTTTGGTGATTATAGAATTCCTATGGATTCTATGTCAGAATTGAGCTGATCTCTCCAGCGGCTACAGTTCCCTGTTGACGCATGTACTAAGAACCGTACCGACAATTCTGAATATCTCTAGCCGTAATCCTGCAATACAGTGATCACCTTAGACTTGCTTTGGAATTTATATCACCACTAAGCAGATTAATACAACAGCTACAATGTGCCATTTGTAGATGTGCCTGCCACCGTACTGTGAATTGTCAAGGTCTCTGGTCATGTCTGATGTACACACTGGTTATCCCAGATCCGCTGTGGAACATAAAACAACATTGGCCAGGTTAATCCAATGGCTGCAGTGCTCTAGTGGTGGACGTACCAACTACCTAAATAGTAATTTTAAATATCTATGGTACATAACTGATGTATACATTGATTACTCCAGGAATACCGTGGAATTTATGTCTACATTGAAAAGATTATTCCAACGCCTACGGTGCTGTATTTGTGGATGCACCAAACACCGTACTGTGAATTGTAAATATCTTTATTTGTAACGGATGTAGGCTCTGACTATTCTAGAATACTGTGGAACATCAATCCTCAATGAACAAATATATCCAACGTCTGCATTACTCTGACAACTGCTGTAAATAGTACTGAGTGGTCAGTTGTTAACGTCTCGAACTACAACCGATCTGCACATTCTCATTCTAGAGTTTCTACAGAAACCAAGCCATCACTGAACGGGTTATTCCAGCGGCTAGAGCGTTCTGCTGATGTATGTACAAAGTACCGTACTGTCAGATGTAAATATCTCTAGCGATAACTGCATAACGTACTGACAATTCTAGATTCGATGGAAAATTTAAATTATCAGTGACGAAATTTGTCCAACGCCTAAAGAATACTGATGATGGCTGTACTCGGTACAGTTACGTGGGCAGTTATTACCTCGAGGTATGACGTATCTGTCTTTTGCCATTCTACAGTTGCTATGGAATCTAAATCATCACTGAAATGAATAATCAAGCAGCTACAGTGTTGTACTGGTGGATGCACCAAACACCATACCTGAAATTTTAAATGCCTTTATCCATAGCTAATGCATAAACTGATTATTCTAGAACTACTATGGAAATATATCATCACTGATCAGATGAATCCAACGGCTACAGTACTCTGATGATGGCTGTACATAGTATTAAGTGATCAGTTCTTAACATCTCGAGCTTCTACGGGCCAGTCTTTTCTCATTCTAGAATTGCTGCCGAATCCAAATCATCATTTAACAGGTTTATCCAACGGCTTCAGCGCGCTGTTGATGGACGTACGAATTACAGAACAAACGGTTGTAAATATCTCTAGCCAGAACTGTACTGCATTTTGATTATTCGAGGACTGCTGTGAAATATAAGTGATTATTTAAGATATTCGTACAACGGCAGAAGTACTGTGACGATGGCTGTAATCGGTAGCGTTTCATCAATTGTTAATATCACGGAGCATAGTGAGCAATACAGTAATGTGTTGATGGCTTTACATACTACTGTGTAGTGAATTGCTATTGTATCGAGCTATACCGGACCTGGGTTACCCATTCTATTATTGCTTCAGAATAGGAATCATGATTGAGCAGACCAATTCAATGGCATCAGTGCCCTGTTAATGGATGTACTAAGTACCGTACCGTCAGTTCTAAATATCTCTCACCATAACCGATTTATGTATTGGTTATCCTAGAATTGCAGCTAAATTTAATTTATCAGTGAAGAAATTATTCCAACGGCAAAAGTACTTCTATAAAGGCTGAACTCAATACTATTTCGTCATTTGCTAAAGTCTCGATCTTTATCGGATTTGTCTTTTGTCATTCTGGAGATTGCAATAGAATCTAAATCACGATTGAACAGATAAATGCAACGACTTCAGTTCTATGTTCATGTATGTACTAAGAACCGCGCTGCCAACCTTAAATACCTCTAGCCATCATCGTACTGTACATTGATTGGTACAGAATAGCTGTTAAATTTGAATTATCAGTGAACAAATTAGTCCAACGGCTGGAGAACTGAAATGACGAACGTACACAGTAGAGTTTCGTCAATTGCTAATATCTCGAGCGATCATGTGTCAGCCCATTGTCACTCTAGTACTGCAATAGTATCTAAACCATCATTGTACAAATTAATCCAACGACTATAGTACTGTGGTGATGGCCGTACATAGTAGTGAGTAGTCAGTTGTTTATATCTCGAGCTATAACGGATCTCTCCTTTGTCATTCAGGAATTGCTATAGAAGCCAGACCATCACTCATCTAGTTAATCCAACGGCTGCAGTACTCTATTGGTGGATGTACCAGCTGCCGTGCTGACAATTGTAAACATGTATAGCCATATCAGTACTATACGTTGACTACTCCAGACATTCCTTGGAATTTACATCATAACAGAACAAATTATTCCAACGGATGCGGTACATTGGTTATGGCTCTACCCAGTACTGTTTCGTTACCTGTTAATTTCAAGAGGGATAATTGGTTAGCACTTCGCCATTGTAGATCCCAATAGAATTTATATCATGACTGAACATACTAATCTACCGGCTGCAATGCTCTATCGATGGATGTACCTAATACCTTACTGGGAATTGTAAACATATCTAGACATAGCTGACGCATACATTAACTACACTAGAAGACTTGTGGAATTTTAATCATCACTGGTAAGATTAGTCCAACAGCTACAGTGTTCTCTTGGTGGATGCAACAAATACCGTGCTAGGAATTGTAAATATCTCTAGCCATAACTGATGTATACATTGATTATTCTTGGACTACTGTGGAATTAATGTCTCTAGTAGGGAGGTAAGCCTGACGGCTAAAGTACTGCGATGACGGCCGTACTCATTACCGTTTGTCATTCGTTAATGTCTCGAGCGATAGCGAGTCAGGCATTTGTCGTTCTAGAATTGCAATAGAATATAAAGCTTCACTGAACTGACCAATCCAATGGCTACAGTCCTCCATTGGTGACTATACCAACTACCGTAATGGGAATTGTCATTATCTCTTGTCACAACCGATGTATCGATTGAAAATGTGGCATTTGCATCTTCATTGGTGAGATTAATCCAACGGCTGCAGTACCGTTATGATGCTTGTGCTCCGTACTGTTATGTCAATAACGCATAGATATGTTACGGCTCTGTCTTTCATCTTTCTAGAATTACCATAGAATCTAAACGATCGTTGAAGTGTTCAATCCAATATCTACAGTACTCTGCTGCTGGATGTCATACGAACCGTACGGTCTACTGTATGTATATCTAACCATAACCACACTACGCATTGAATACTCTAGCCGTGCTTTGTAACTTAAATCACCACTGAGCCGAATATACCAACTGATACAGTGCTCTACTCCTGGACGCACCAACTACCGCTGCGTGAACTCTAACTGTCTCTAGCCATAACTGATGTATACATTTACCATTCTAGAATTACTATGGAACTTACATCGTCACTGAACATCTTAGTCCAATGGCTACAGCGATCTGTTGGTGAATGTACCAACCACAGCACTTTGAATTTTAAATACATCCGTCCATAACTGATGTGTACATTGGTTATTCTAGAACTAGTGCGGAAACTAATTCATCAACGAGCAGATTATTACAGCGGCTGCAGTACTGTGATGATGGCTGTACTCAGTACTTTTATGCAAATTGCTAATATCTCGAGCCATAACGCAACAGTCCTTTGCCATTCTGGAACTGCTACAGAACCTACATCATTCAACAGGTTAATTCAACGGCTACAGGGCTTCGCCAACTGATGTAAAAAGTACCGTAATCTCAGTTGTAAATATCAGTTGTCACAACCGTACTGTGCATTGGTTATACTAGAATTGCCTTTAAACATAAGTTATGAGTCGACAAATTATTCCAACCTCTAAATTACTGTGATGATGGCTGTACTCAGCACTATTTCGCCAATTGCTAATGTCTCGAGCGATAATTGGCCACACCTTAGTCATTCTTGAATTACAATGGGATATAAATCATCGCTGAACCGATTAATCCGATGGCTACTGTGCTCCATTGGTCAATGTACCAAATATCGTACTTCGAATAATAAATATCTCTGGCCATAGTTGATGGATTCATTGATTAATTTAGAACTACTGTGGAATGTAAATCATCCGGGAACATATTAATCCAACGGCTGCAGTACCGTTATAATGGCCGTACACAGTACAATTTAGTCAATTGTTATTATCGCGGTTTATAATGTGCTAAACCGTTGTCATCCTGGAATTGCAATATAATTACATCATCACAGACCAGGATAATGCATCCGCTACAGAGCTTTCATGGCGGATGTACCAACTGCCGTACTGGGAAGTATTAATGTCTCCAGCCGTAACTGATGAACACATTGGTTATTCTAGAACTATTGTGGAATCTGAATCATAAGTGAATAGATCAGCCCAACTGCTGCAGTAATGTTATAATGGCTGCACACAGTACTGTTATGACAATTGTTAATATCGGGTGTGATAATGTGTCTGTATGCTGCCATTCTAGAGTTGATACAGGAACTAAATCATCATTGAACAGATTTATCCAAGGCTGCAGCGTTCGTTTGACGGGCGTACAAAGTAACGCACTGTTATCTACAAATATTCCTTGCCATAGCCGTTGTCAGCATTGATTATCCCAGAATTCCTTTGTGGTGCGCATCAACAGTGAAAACAGTCGTCCAACGTCTGCATTACCGAGATAATGCCTGTACACATTATTTTGCAGCCAATTGTTAGTGTCTCGAGGGACAATGGGTCTATTTAGTCACTCTAGAGTTGCCTTGTAATATAAATCATCAGTGAACACTCTAATCCATCGGTTTAAGTTCAGTGATGATGGCTGCCATCAGTACTCTGATGTCTATAGTAAATACATCGAGGGATAATGGATCTGTATTTTGTCATTACAGAAGTGCAACACATTAAAGATTACCATTGAGCAGATTAATCCAACCGCTAGAGGGATCTGTTGGCGGATGTGCTAAGTACCTCAATGTCATCTGTAAATATGTTTAAACATAACTGATCTATACATTCACCACTGTGGAATTGCTTGAGAATTCATTTCATGAGTGAAGAAGATTGTCCATATGCCACAGTAATTTGTCGATGGCTGTAATCAGACCTGCTATGTCAATTATCAATGCCTTGTGTGGCAATGTGTCTGCATTTTGTCATTCAAGTATTACTGTAATATCTAAATCATCTTCGAAAAGAGTAATCCACGACTACATTGCTCGTTTGGCGGATGCACTAGGTAACGTGCTGCCAATTGTAAATATCACAAGCCATATCCGTACCATACGTGGGTCCTTCCAGAATTGCTTTTTGATTAGCATCATCCGTGAGCAAGGTAAGCCAACTGCTTCAGTACTGTGATGATCGCTGTAATTAATCCTTTTATGTCGATCGTTAATGGCTACAGCGATAATGGATCGCAACGTTACGATTCTAGAATTGCTAGGGTATCTATATCATCAATGAACAGGTTTATCCATCGGCTATAGTGCTCTTTTGGTGGATGTACTGAGTACCGAACCGTCAGTTGTAAATGTCTCCAGCCATAAGCGCAGTATACCCTGATATTTCTGAAATTTCGTGGGAATTTATATCATCAGTGAACAAAAAAATTCAATGGTTACAGTACTGCGATGACACCTCTGATCATTACTGTATGTTAGCTGTCAATATATAGAAGGATAGTGTATCTGTGTTTTGTAACTCCAGAATTGCTATGGAATCTAAATCATCATTAAATAGATTAATCCAACGACATAAGGGCTTTGTTGGTTGACGTACAACGTGCCGTACTGTCAGTTGTGAGTGTCTCTAGCCATAGCGTTTACATGCATTCATTATTCCAGAATTACCATGGAATTTAAATCATCAAGAGAAAAATTATTCGAACTGCTACAGTATTGTGATTATGGCTGTACTCAGTACTGTGTTGTCAATTGCTTATATCGCGAGAGACAATGGATCTACTTAATTCATCGTAAAAATGTTGTAGAAAGTGTATCATCCGGGAACAGCTTAATTCAACGCCTTCAGTGATCTGGTGGTAGATATATTATGTGCAGTACTGTTAATTGTACTTAGGCATAGCCCTAGTGTACCTAGGCTATTCCAGACTGACATTGGAATTTATATCGCTTGTGAACGTATGATCCGACGTCTACCCCAATGTCATTATGACTGCACTGAGAGCTCTGTTGCCAGTTGTTATTTTCCCGAGGGTTATTGGATCTGAATTTTATCATTCTATGATTACTATTGAATCTAAACCATCAATGGATTCACCCAACTGCTACAGGGATCTATTGGTGGATGTACATAGTACAGTGATGTCAGTTGTAAATACCTCTAGCCATAACCGTACTACACATGAATTATTCCTGAATTACTTTTGAATTTATATCATCAGTGGGCAAAGTAATCCAACGCCTACGATACTGTGATGGTGGTTGTACTCAGTCCTGCCGTGCCAATTGATATTGCCTGGCGATATAGTGGATATGTTGTTTGTCATTCTAGAATTGACACAGTATCTAAATCATCATTGAACAGGCTAATGCATCGGCTGCAGTGGTCTGTTGGTGTATGACATATGTGCCGTACTGTCAATTGTAAATATCTCTAGCAACAACCGTACTGTGCATTGATTATTATAGAATTGCTTACGAATTAACTTCGCCAGTGCATAAGGAAGTGCAACTGCAACGGTACTGTAATGATAGCTGTACTCAGGACAGTGATGTCAAATGTATTTGTCTTGAGGGTTTATGAATATATCTTTTGTCATGCCAGAATTGAAATATCACCAAAATCATCGCTGAACAGACTAATGAATCTGCTTCTTAGCCCTAGTGCTGCATGTACTAAGCACTGTAATATCGTTTGTTAATATCCCTAGCCATAACTGTTCCATGCATTGGTGAATCCGGATATTTTGTCCAAATTATCTCATGGGAGAAGAAATTAATCCAACTGATACAGTACTGTTATCATGGCTGTACTTAGTCCTCTCATGTCAATTGTTAATGTCTACCTCGTTAAAGGATCGATATGTTGTCATTCTTGAATTGCTCGGTAATTTTAGTCACCAGTGAACATTTTACTATAACGGCAACCGTGCTCCTTCGGTGGATGCACTAAGTAACGTACATTCAATTGCAAATACCTCTAGTCACACTCATACAATACATTGATTATTCTAGAATGGTTGTGGACTTCAAAATCGTAAATAAACGAACTAATCCTTCGGCTATAGTACCATCATGATGACTGTATTTTGCAATGTATTGAAAGTTGCAAATAAGACCAGGGAGAATGTATCTTCAATCTCCATTCTAGCATTACTGCAAGGTATAAACGATCATTGGAGAGATTAATCAAAAGCAACATTTCTCTGTTGGTACATTTACTTCGTACCGTATTGTCAATTGAATAAATCAGTAACCATAAGCGTACAATGGATATGCTTTTCTAGAATTACAATCTGACTTAAATCATCAATGAACGATTTATTCCAACGGCTACAGTACTGGGATGATGGCTACACTTAGATGTGTGTTGCCAATTGCTAACATCTCCAGGGAGAATGGATCTGTCAGTTGTCATTCTATAATTGCTATTTAATCTAATTCATCATTGAACACATTAATCCAACCGTAACTATGCTCTGTTGGTAGATAAACTATGTACCGTAATGTCAATTGAAAATATCACTAGCAATAACCTTCCCGTTTATTGAATATTCTGGAAGGGCTTTGTAATTTGAGACATCAGTGAACATAGTAATCGAACGCGCAAGATACTGTTGTCATGGCTGTGCTCAGTAATGCCATGTGAATTGTTGAATTCTGGCGCTATAATGGATCTGTAGTTTGTCACTCTAGAATTGCTACAGAATATAGATAATCATTGAACAGGTTAATGCAACGGTTCCAGTGCCCTGTTAGAGTATGTACTACGTACCGTACTGTCGGTTGTAAACATTCCTAGACATAAGCGCACAATATACTTATTATTCGAGAGTGGCTGTGTAATTTACATCATCAATGAATAAATTATTCCGACGGATACAGTACTGTGCTGATGGCTGTACTCAGTACTGTGTCGTCAATTGTTAATGTCTTGAGGGATATTTGATCTCCCTTACTTCATTCTAGAGTTGCTGTAGAATTTCCTTCATCCGTGAACAGATTAATCCAACACCTACAGTGCTGTGTTCATGTATGTTCTATGCACCGTATTGTCAATTATAAATATCTCTGGCCACAAACGCACTAAACGCTTATTATTGTAGAATTTCTATGTGGTTTATTTGACCAGGGCTGTACTCAGTATCTCGTTGTCAAATGTTTTTATGTCGAGAGACCACGGATTTCTCATTTTTCGACATAGAATTGCTGTACAATATATGTCTTCAGTGAACAGATTAATGCAGCGGCTATAGTGCTCTGTTGGTAGATACACTCAGTACCGTACTGTCAATTGTAAACGTCTCAAGACGTACCCGTTGTATACATTGATTATTCTGGAATTGCTGTAGAATATAAATCGTCTGTGAGAAGGTTAATCGAACAGCTACGGTGTCCTGTTGGTGCTTGTACTAAGTACCGCTCTCTAAGTGGTGGATGTCTTTAGCCATTACCGTACTATGCATTGATCATTCTACAATTGCCATAGAATTTAAATCTTCAGTGAACAGAGCTATCCAACGGATACTGAATTGTGATCATTGCTGTACTCAGCACTGTGTTGTCTGTTGTTAACGTCTCGAGGGATAATGGATCCTTCTTTTGTCATTCTAGGGTTGTTATAGGATTTATATAATCATTGAACAAGTTAATCCGATGGCTGCATTGCTCTGCTGGTGGAGGTTCTTTGTACCGTTATGTAAATTGCAAATATCTCTAGCCATTGCAGCACTACACACTGATTACTCCAGAATTTCTGTGAAATCATGTGACCAACGAACAAATTAATCCAACGAATCCAGAGCTGTGACGTTGGCTGTACTCAGTTCTGTGAAGTCAATCTCTTATTTCTCGATGGATAATGGACCTGCCTTTTCTCATCCTAGAATTGCTGTACGATATTAATCGTCTGCGCGCAGATTCGCCAAACGGCAACACTGCTCTGTTGGTATGTGTACTACGCACCGTACTGTAAGTTGTAAATATCTCAAGCAGTAACCGTACTATATGTTCATGATTCTGGAATCGTTTTGGAATCAACATCGCCTTTGGACAAAGTAATCCATCTGCCACAGTGCTGTGATGATGGCTGCACTCAGTCCTGTGTCGGAAATAGTTCATACCTCGAGGGACAATGGATCTCTCTTACTTCATTCTAGAATTGCCATAGACTAAATATCATCAGTGAACAGATTAGTCCAACCGCTACAGTGCTCCGATGGTGTATGTTCTACGTAGTGAACTGTCAATTGTAAATATCTCTAGACACAACCGTACTATAAGTAGATTGTTCTAGAATTTCAGTAGAAATTCAGTCATCAATGAACAAATTATTCCAACGGCTCCAGTACTGCGATCATGAGGGCACTCAGTACCATGTTCTGATTTGTTAATATCTCGAGCGATAATGGATCTGTCTCTTGTCGCTGTGGAGTAGCTGTTGAATATAATTCATCAATGAACAGTGAAATACGACAGCTACTATATTTTGTCGGTGTATGTACTACGTACCATACAGTCAAATGTAAATATATCTAGCCACAACCGTACTATACGTTGACTATTCTAGAATAGCTTTGGAATTTACATGATCTATGATCTTAGTAATCCAACTGCTACTGTACTGAGTTGATGGCTGTGCTCAGTACCGTGTTGTCAATTATTCATTTCTCGAGGGACAAGATATCTCACTTTCTTCATTCCAGAATTGCTGTGCAATATAAATCCTCAGTGAACAGTTTTAAACGACGGCAAAAATGCTCTGTTGGTAGATATATTGTGGACCCTACCATTAATTGAAAGTGTTTCCAGACAAACCCGTTACACACATTGACTATTTTGGAATTGCGGTGGAACTTAAACCGTCGCTAATTAAATTAGTCCAACTGCAAAGTTACTGTCATGGTGGATGTAGGAATTCTGGCTGTGTAAATCTTTAACACCTGGCGATATGTTGGATCTGCCATTTGTCATTCTATAACTGCGACATAATCGGCATCACGATTGAGGAGGTCAATCCAATGGCAGCAGAGATCTCCTACTGGAACTAATAAGTATCGTAATGTCAATTACAAGTGTCTCTAGACATAATCGAACCATACATTTGTTATTCCCTTGTGACTGTGGAATTTACATCATCAATCAACATATTAATCAATCATCTACATTACTGTCTTGACGGTTGCACTCTGTACTGTGTTGTCAATGGCAAATCTCGCGAGGTATAATGTACCAGCCTTTTTTTCATTCTATAATGGCTGAAGAATATAAATCATAAGTGCACATATGAATCCAACAGCGGCACTGCTCTATTGGTGTATGTACCAGATTCCGTACAGTCAGTTGCAAATATTTCTGGCCATAACCGTACAATGCGTTGATTATTCTAGAATGGCTATGGAAAATACGTCACCTGTGAAGAAAGTATTCCAACTACCACTTTACACTGAGGACGGCTGTAGTGAGTACGGTGACGTCAATTGTTCATATCTCGAAGGATAATGGATATCCCTTGCTTTATGCTAGAGGTGATGTAGAATATAAACCATCAATGATCAGAATAATCAGCAGTATCAGTTGTCACTATCACTATCCATAATCGTGCTATACGATAATTACTCTAGAATGGCTGTGGAATTTAAATTCTTAGTGGACAAATTAATTCAACCCCTACGTTACTGTGACGATGGATGTACTCGTGCCTGCTATGTCAATTGTAACGCCTGGCGCTATATGTGATTTTTAATTTGTCATTCTAGAATTGCTACTTAATCTATGTCATCTGCCTGCTGGCAGAGGTACTAAGTAGCATTATTTCAACTGCAAATTTCTCAAGCCATAACCGCACCATACGTTGATGATTCTAGAATTGCTTTGGAATTTACATCGTCTGTGAACAATGTAATCCTACTGCCATATAACTGTGATGATGGCAGTATTCAATACGGTTTAGAGAATTGTTTATCTATCGGGGGATAATGGATCTGCCCTTCTTCATTCCAGAATTGCTGTGGAATTCAAATAATCAGTGAACAGATTAATCCAACGTTTACAGTACTTTGATAAGGGGTGTACTCAGTACTGTGTTGTCGATTGTTAATATCTCGAGCTACAACAGGTCAGACTTTTGCCGTTCTAGGATTGCCATGAAGATTAGATCATCACTGAACAGACCAATCGTACTTTAACAGTGCTATGTTGAAGGAGGTACGAAGTACAGTACTGTCAATTTTAAATATCTCTAGCCATATCCGACCTGTACGATGATTACTGCAGAATTGCTGCGAAATTTAAATCACCAGTGAACAAATTAATTGAACTGCAACAATACTGTTATGATGACTGTACTGAGTGCTGTTTTGATAAATGTCAATTTCTCTACCGATAATTACTCTATGCACTGATCGCTGCAAAATTGTGGAACAATTTCGATGATCAGCGATTCAATAAATTCAATGACTGTACAATTGCGTAGTTGGATACACTCATTACTGTTTCATATTTCCTCACTATCACTATAGATGTGTAATCTGTCCGTTGATCAACCTAGAATTGATATAGAGTGTACGTCATCACTGAACGGATTGGTCCAACTTCTGCAGTGTTTTGTTGGAGGACACAAGACGTACCATACTGTCAATTGTTGATATCTCTACCCGTAGCTGGTCTATGCATAGATTATTCTAGAATTGCTGCAGAATTTAAATCATCAGGGAAGAGATTATTCCAACGACTAGTGTACTGTATTAATTAATGTACCCCGCACTATATTCTTCATGAATACACTCTTAAGCGGTAACTAACTGATCCTTCCCCTGTCATTCTAGGATTACAACATAGTTTGAATCACCTCTTAACAGGTTCGTGGAATGGCCGCAGTACTCTGTTGGTGAAGGTACTGTGTACAGTAACAAAGACTGTACATATCTCCAGAGAAAGCTGTTCCATATACTGATTATTCTTGAATCGCTGTGAAACTCAAGTCAAAAGTGAACAAATTAATCCAACGTTTACAGTACTGTGTTGATGGCTATCCACAACACTGTGACGTCAATTGTTAACATCTAGAGACGTAATGGATACCCTCTTCTTCATTCTAGAGTAGCTACATAATTCTAATCGTGAGTGACCAGAATATACAGACGGCTTCTGTGCTCTGTTGCTGGACATGATAGGTACTGTATTGACATATGTAAGTGTCTCCAGCGGCAATTGCTCATTCCATTGATGATTTTACAGTTGCTGAGGAATTTAGGTACTCAGCGAGTAGATTAATGAAATGGCTGTAGTACTGTGTAGATGGCGACACGAGGAACGGTATTGTCAAATGTCAATGCCACTACCGATATATGATCGATTCATTGGTAATTCTATATTCGTTGTACGGCTTAAATCATCAGTGAGCTTATAGTTCCAAAGGCTACATTGCTGTGTTGGTTGATATAACAAGGGCCATGCTGCCAACAGTAAATATCTCTAGCAATAACTGACCTATATATTGTTTATTCGAGACCTGCTGCGGAACTTCGATCATGCGTGAACAAATTAAACAGTAGGCTACTGCACTGCGATCATGGCTGAACTCAGTTATGTTTGGACATATGTCAATGCCTCCACAGACAGTTGGTCTCCCCATTGATCATTCAATTGCTGATACACTTAGATGATCTGCAAAAAGAATAATTAAATGGCTATTGCATTATGTAGATGACTACAATCGGTACGGTATTGCCATTCGTTATTAACAGTAAAGATAGTTAATTCATCTGTAGTTATTTATGGAAATGCTATAGAATATACGTCATCACAGAACAGACAAATCCAACGGCTACAATGCTTTATTGGCGGATGTACCAGCTACCGCACTGGGAATTGGAAATTTCTCTAGCCGTAAGCGTTCTACGCATTTATTACTCTAGACTTGCTTTGGAGTTTACATCGTCAGTGAACAAATTAATCCAACGGTTACAGTACTGTGATGATGGCTGTACTCAGTAAAGTTTCGTCGATTGTTAATGCCTCGAGCGATAGTTGTGCAGTCCATCGTCATGCTAGAATTGACAGAGATATTAAGTCATCAATGAACAGATTAAGACAATAGCTACAGTGATTTAATGATAGGTGTACCTACAACAGTACTGTCATTTGGAAATATCACCAGCAATAATCGTCCTATGCATTGATAACTCTAGGAATGCCTTGGAATTTACATAATCAGTGAATAACTTTAGCCAACGACTACAGTTTTCTATTGGTGGGGCAGCACTGCCCCAATGGCTGCACTCAATGCTGTTATGTCAATTGTTAATTACTCGAGCTATAGCGGATATGTCTTTTCATTCATTCTAGAATGGCTGCGGAATCTACGTCATCATTGAACAGTTTAATCCAACGGCTACAGAGCCCTGTTCAAGGATGTACCAACTATCTGACTGGGAATTGTATATATCTCCAGCCATAATCCTACTATACATTGGTTGCTATAGATTTGGTTTGGAATGTACATCACCAGCGAACAAATTAGTCTAACAGTTATTGTACTGTGATTATGCTTGTACTCAGTACTGCCTCATAAATTGCGAATAAATTGTCTGGTGCGATAATTCGTCAGTCCTATGTCATTCTAGAATTGCAGTGGTATCTATGTTATCATTGAACAGATCAATCTAACGGCTACAGTGGTATATTGGTGGCTGTACGAAAGACGTAATGCGAATTGCGATCATGTCTAGCCATAACTAATGTATATATTGATAGTACTAGAGCTACTGTGGAAACTAAATCATCAGTGAATAGAATAATACGGGGAATGCAGCACAGCGCTGATGGCAATACTTATAACTCTTATGTCAATTGCTACTCCCTCGAGCTATAACGGTTCTGTCTTCTGACATTCTAGATTGGCCATGCAATCTAAATCAACACTGAACAGGTAACTGCAGCAGAATAGAGTTTAAATGAACCCATACAGATTAATCCAACGGCTGAAGAGCTCTATTGTTGGATGTACCGACATACGTACTGGGAATTCTTAATATCCCTATCCATAACCGATTCATACATTGATTATTCTAGGAGTGCTGTGGGATTCATATCACCATTGTACAGATTAAACTGGCGTCCCCAGTACTCCGATGATGGCTGTGCTCAGTACTGTTTCGTCAGTTCTTAATATCACGTGTGATAACGGTCCAGTTCATTGTCAGTCTAGAATTGCAATAGGACCTATATCAGCACTGAAGAACTTAATCCAACGGCAACATTGCTCCATTGGAGGATGTCCCAACTATCGTACCTCGAATTTTCAATATCTCTAACAATAACTGATGTATACATTGATTATTCAAGAAAACCGGTGGAACCTAATTTATCACTGCACTGATTAATCCAGCGGCTGCAGGACTGTGGTGACTGCTGTACTCAGTACTGTTATGTCAATTCTTAATACCTCAAGCGATAATCGATCTGCCTTTTGTCATTCTAGAATTGCTGTAGGATATAGATCTTCGCCTGGGCATATTAATTCAGACACAGTGTTCTGCTTGTGGAAGTTTCAAACGCAGTAGTGTCAATTTTGAATATCTCTAGCCATAACCGTTGTATACATTGATAGTTTCATAAAATTTGGTGGCATTTAGATCGCCAGTGAGCAAGTTAATACAACGGCTGCAGAACAATGATGATTACTGTACTCTGTACTGCCTTGTCAACTCTTAATGTCTCGAGCGATTGTGCGTTCGTCTTTTGTCTTTTCAGATTTGCTATATTACGTAAATCATCTGTGGACCGATTACCCATACGGAAACTGTGCTCCGTTGGTGGATGCACTATGTACCCTTCCGTCAACTGCAAATATCTCTAGTCATTCGAGTCCTTCGCATCTTTTACCCTAGGAATGCTGCGGAAGTCAAGCGATCAGTGAACAAATTAATATAATCATGACACAGTCGTGACGATGGCTGTACGCAGCACCCTGTTGCCAATTGTTGTCGTCTCGAATTATAATGCATCTGTCTTTATATTGTCTATGCATTGGTTGACTATTCAATAATTGCTGTGGAATATACATCATAAATGAACAGGTAATTCCAACTGCTATGGTACTATGATCGTGGCTGCGCACAGTACTGTGTCGTCAGTTGCTGATATTGGGGGTGGTACCCGGAAGGAACTAATCAAATGGCAACAGGACTGTAATGAAGGCTGTACTCAGTTCTCATTTCACATATGACAGTGTCACCAGCGACAACTGATCTATCCACTGATCTTTATACAATTGCTGAACAACGTAGGTCTTCAGCGTAAAGATGAGTAGAGTGTCGATATCATAGCGTGAATGGCTAAACACAGTAATGTATTGCCACTCTTGTCACTGTCACTAAAGATATATAATCTATCCTATGATCATTCTGGAATTGCCGTATAGTTTAAATCATGAATGAACATATTATTGCAACTTCTACGTTGCTTTGTTGGTGCATGTAGGAAGTAAGTTACTGTCAATTCTAAATAGTTGCAGCAATAACTGATCTATACATTGATCAATCGGGAATTGCTGTAGAGATTGAATCACCTGTGAAGAGGCTAATCAAACGGCTACAGTGCTGTGTAGATGGATGTACCAAGTATCGCACTGCCAATCGTAATTTTGTATAGCCATACCTGATATATGCATTTAATATTCTATAACTGCTATAGAACATTCATCGTCAATGAACAGATTAATCCAACCGCAACAGAGTTCTCTGTGTGGTTGCACCAAGTATCGTACTGCCTATTGAAATTATGTCCAGCCATAACCGATCTACACATTGTTTATTCCAGATTCGCTGAGGAATATAAATCGTCAGTGAAAAAATTAGTTAAATGACAGCAGCCCTGTTATGGCGGCTGTACTCAGTACCCTTTTGACATATGTCAAAGCCTCCAGAGGCAGTTGCTCCCTCAATTTATCGTTCCACAACTGCTGTGCAACTTATACGATCAGCAAACAGGACAAATCCATGGCTGCAATGCTGTGTAGATGACCACACTCAGAAGTGCATCGTCGTCTGTAAATATCAGTGCTGACTTATGATCTCTCCGTTGATAGCTTTCGAATTGGCATAGAGTCTCGATCATCAGGAAAAATATTAATCTAGTGTCTACAGCGCTCTGTTTGTGGATGCACTAAGTACGGTCATGACAAATGTAAACATCTCTAACCATGTCTGCCATATACATTGGTAATTCTTGACTCGCTGTGGAATTTAAGCAATCAGTGTATATAACAATCCAACGGCTACAGTAAGTTTATGATGGGTGTACTCAGTACTGGGTTGTCAATCGTCAATGCCTCGGACGATAATGCATATGTCCTTTGTAATTCTAGAATTGCTATCGAATTTAAATGATCAGTGAATAGTTAAATCCAACTTCAACGGTGTTCTATCAGTGAATGCCCTGTATACCGCAATGCCCTATGTAAATGTCTCCAGACATAACTCATTTAACCATCGATTATTGTAGAATTGCTGAGGAACTTAGACTGTTGGTATGCCGATTTCCGCAATGGCTATTATATTACGCATATCTCTACACTCTGAAGTGTATGGTCTATTGTCTATATTTCGTGGGATATAGTCTACGGCCTTTGTCATGCTATAATTGCTAGAGAATTTAAATCATCAATGAACAGACTAATGCATCGCAAACAGGGCTCTGTTGGTGGATGTACTAAGTTCCGTCCAGTGAATTGAAAATATATCCAGCCATAAGCGAACTAAATATTGATTATTCTAGCGTAGCCATGGAATTTAAACAATCGGTGAACAAATTAATGCAAGGGATACGGTAGGGTGACGATGGCTGTACTCAGTCCTGCCATATCAAATGTTAATATCGCGAGTGATAATGGATCTGGATTAGTTCATCCTAGAGTTGCTATAGTATATAAGTCATCAGCGCACAGATTAATCCAACAGCGACAGTACTCTGTTAATGGATGTCCTGTATACCATACTGTTAATTGTAAGCATCTCTAGCCATAAGAGATCCATAGTTTGGTTTTTCTAGAATTGCCACTTAATTTGAGTTACCAGTGTTCAGTTGATATAGCGGCTACGGTACTGTGATCATGGGCGTACTCAGTGCTGTGTTGTAAACAGTTAATATCACGAGGTAAAATGGATATGGCTCTTGTCGTTCTAGAGCAGCTGTCCAACACACGTAATCAATGAACAGATTAATCTAACGGCAATAGTGGTCTGTTGGTAGACGTTTTAAAGACAACCGTTAAAATTCGTAGCCATAACTTTTCTATGCGTTGATTGCTCTAGAATTGCTATTCTCTGTAAATCATTGTTGAGCAGATCAGGCAAAGGTCTACACTGCCCTATTAATTGCTACAGTCAGTGCCGTATTGACATATGTCAGTGCAAATAGGGGCTGTTGCTCTGTCCATTGATCATTCAAAAGCTGGAGTTGTGCTTAAGACATCAGCGGCCCGACTTATCCAGCGGCTGCAGTGCTTTATTGGCGATTATGTTAAGTACCGTACTGTCTGTTGCAAATATCCGTGGCTGTTGTACCTGTTGTAAATGTCATCCGTCCATTGATCGTTCAAAAACTGCAATTGCGTTTAAGGCATCAGGGTACCGATTTATCCAACTGTCACTGTGCTCCATTGGCGAATGTATTCAGTACCGTACTGTCTGTTGTAAGTATCCGTGGCCATAACCGTACCATACAATGAATATTATACATTCGCTGTGGAACTAAATTCCTCAGTGTACAAATTAATCCAACCGCTACAGTACTGTGTCTATGGCTGGAGCTAATACTGTGTTGTCTGTTATTAAGGCATTGAGCGGTATTGGATCCATCCCTTGTCATTCTAGAAATGCTATAGAATCTAAATCGTCACTGAACTGGATAATCGAGCGGCCACAATGCACTTTTTGGTGTGTGTGCTAAGTAGCGTACTGTCAATTGCAAGTACCCGTGTCTGTACCCGTACTATACATAAATTATTCCAAAACTACTGTGGACTTTGAATCATCTGTGAAAGAATCAATCCAACGGTAGCAGTACAGTGATGGTGGCTGTACTCAGTACTCTTTCTTCAATTGCTAATACCTCGCGGGGTAGTGGACCACACATTTGCCATTCTAGAGACGCAACAGAATTTAAATCATCACTGGGCATACTAATACAACGGCCACAGTGTGCAATTGGTGGATGTATCATCTGTTGTGCTGAGAATTTTTAATTTCTGTAGACGTAGCCGATGTATAAATTGACTATTCTAGAACTACTGTGGTACCTAAATGAGCAGTGATCACATTGCTTCAGGGCGCAGTACTATGATGAAGGCTGTACTCAGTACTGTTATGCCAATTGTTTATAACTCGAGCTATAACTGACCACTATGTTGCCATTCTAGAAATGCTATAGGATGAACATCGTCATTGATCCGGTTGACTCAACGGCTGCAGGGAACCGTTGATGGATGTACTAAGAACCGTACTATCAATTGTAAGTATCTCCAGCCATAACGGTACCTTATATTGATTACACTAGAATTGCTTTTAGACATAAGTGACCAGTGAAGAAATTATTTCAACGGCTAAAGTACAGTGACGATCGCTGAACTCAGAACTGTATCGTCAGTTGCTATTGCCTGGAATGATGATGTGTCAGACCTCCGTCAGTCTAAAATTGCAATAGAACCTACATCGTTATTTAACAGGAGTTTCTACGTCTACAGTGCTCTGTTGATGGGCGTACTGAGAACCGATCTTTCAATTGCAAATACCTTTAGCCATAACCGTACTATACATTGATCTTTCTCGCATTACTGTTAAGTACAAATTATCTGTGTACCAATTAGCCCAACTGCTACATTATTGTTATGGCCGCAGTGGTTAGTACTGTTTCGCCAATTCTTAATGTCTGAAGCGATAATGGGTCAGTCCTTCGTCATTCCAGAACCGCTAAAGAATATTAATCATCATTGGGCAGATTAATCCAATGGCAACTGTGCTTGATTGGTGAAAGTACCAGCTACCGTTCTGGGAAATGCTAATGTCTCCATACGTATGTGATGTATACCTTAATTATGCTATAACTACCGTGGAATTTAAATAATCAGTGGACAGGTTAATGAAGCGCATGCAGCACGGTGATAATGGCTGCATTCAGCCCTGTTAACACAATTGTTGATATAGCGAGATACAACTGATCTGCCTCTTGTCATTGTAGAATTCCCATTGGATCTACATCATCATTGTGCAGGTTAATCCAGCGGTTCCACCGCTGCGTTTATGAATGTACTATGAACCGATCTGTCAAATGTCTGTGTGCCCAGCCACAACCGTACTAAACATTAATTATACAGCATTGCTGTTAAACATAAGTTGTCAGAGAATAAGCTATTCCAAAGGTTAACGTAGTGCTGTGATGGCTGCACACAGCACTCCTATATCTATTATCAATTCTTCGAACGATAACGGGTCAGACCTTTGCCATTGTAGGATTGCAACAGGACTTAAGTCGTCACTGAAGATATTAATCCAACATTTACAGTGCTCTATTGGTGCATGTACTGAGAACCGTACTGTCAAATACAAATACCTTTTGCCGCGAACGTACTATGCACTTATCACTCTGTAGTTGCTGTTGAGCTTAAAAAATAAATGAACAAATTATTCCAACCGCTAAGGTACTGCGACCATGACTGTCATCTGTACTGCTTCTTTAATTGTTAATATCTCGAGAGACAACGTGTCAATCCTTTATCAGTCTAGAATTGCTGTTTGATATAAATCATCGTTGAACTGATCTATCCATGCACTACATTCCTCTATTGGTTGACGCACCAACTGCAGCACTGGGATTTCTAAATTTTGCTGGGCATAACTGATGTATACATTGCTTATTCTTGAATAGCCGTGGAATTTAAGTGTTCAGTGAGCAAACTAATCCATCGGCTACATTACTGCGATGATGGCTGTACTTACCACTGTGCAGGCACCAGTAAATATCTCGAGCGTAAATGGATATGCCTTTTGCGATTCTGGAATTGTTGTAGGATATATATCATCACAGAACAGATCAATGCAATGCCTGCAGCGCCCTTTTGATTTGCCCACGGAGAGCCGTACTTAGAATTGCAAATTTCTCTAGCCGTAACGGTAATATATATTGGTTATTCTAGAATTGCTGAAGAACAAAATTTATCAGTGAAAAAATCAGTCTAACGGCTGTGGCACAATGACGACGGCGGTACTGAGGACTGTTTCGTCAATTGTTAATGCCACGAGCGATAACGGATCAGTCCAATGATATTCGAGAGTCGCAAAAGGACTAAAATATGCACTCAGCAGGTCAATCCTACGGCTACAGCGCTATATTGGTTGATGTGCTGAGAACCGCATATACAAATAAAAATATCTCAACCAATAGCCGTATTATGTACTGCTCATTCTATAATTGCAGTTAAACTTAAACTACCAGTAATCCAATTATTCCAACAGCTACGGTGCTCTGATGATGGTTATAAATAGCACCGAGTTGTCTGTTGTAAATATGTGGAGCAATAACGGATCAGTCCTTTGTCATTCTAGGATTGCTATACAATCTATGTCGCCGCTGAACCAGTTAATCGGACGGCTACATTTCCCTGTTGATGGATGAACCGTTTATCGTGCTGGGAATTGTGAATATCTCCATTCACAACCGTACCATACAATGGTTACTATAGACTTGCATTGGAACTTGCATCAACCGTGAACAAAATAATCCAACGGCTACATTGCTCTGCTGGTGGATGGAATAGGTGCCGTAATATCAGTTGTATATGTCTCTAGCCGTAACAGTACAATGCCTTGAATCTCCTAGAATGGCTGTGGAATTAGATCATCAATGAACAAATTATTCCAACGTCTACAGTACCATGATGTTGGCTGCACCGCATACTGCGTTGTCGGTTGCTAATAACTCGCTGGACAATGAAGCTCTCACTTTTAACTCTAGAACTTTTGTACAATATAAACCTTCAGTGTGCAGATTAATGCTACGGCATCAGTGCCCTGTTAGTGTACGTACCACGCACCGTGATGTCTACTGCAAGTACCCCTAGCCACACACGTACTAATCATTGAATATTCTAGAATTGCATTGGAATTTAAATCATCAATGGACAAATTAGTCCAAGAATTACGTTACAGTGGTGACGGCTGTTCTCTGTCCTGCTATGTCAATTGTTAATTCCTGGCGATTTAATGGATTTACAATTTGCAATCCTAGAGTTTCCACAGAATCTAAATCATCATTGTATATTTTAATCCAGCGGCTGCAGTGCTCTGCTATTTGATGCCCCATATGCCGTAATGTCAATACTAAGTATCACTAGCCATGACAGTACTGTACGTCGGTCATCCTGGAAAAGGTTTGGAATTTGCGTGATCAGTGAACAGAGAATTCCAACGGCTAATGTCATCTGAAGGTGGTTGTAATTAGTACTTTGCAGTCATTTAATATGTCGAGGGATAATGAATCTGCGTTTTGTCATTCAAGAAATGCTAGGGGATCTAAATCAACAGTGAACAGATTATTCCATGGCAACAGTCCTCTGTTGGTGGCTTTACTAAATGCTGCGCTGCCATATGTAAGTATATCTAGATGTACCCGTACAATATATTGATTATTCTAGATTTGCTGTTGAATTTAAGTCATTAGTGTGCAAAGTAATGCAACGCCCATGTTACTGTAATGGTGGCTGTACTAGGTCCTGCTATGTCAAATGTTAATGCCTGGCGATATAATGGAACAGTCTTTCGTCATTCTAGAGTTGCTACGTGAACGGAGTCAAGAGTGAATAGGTAAATTCAAACGCTACAGTGCTCCGTTGGCGTGTATAATACGCACGTTGCTGTTAATTGTAAACATCTCTAGCCTTAACTGTACTATACGGTGATTATTCTAGAATTTCTTTGGTATGTATATCGCCATTGTACAAAGTTGTCAAACTGCTACAGTACTGCGGTGATAGCTGAACACGGTACTGTGTTGTCAAGTCTTAATGTCTCCATCTGTATTGGATACGTTCGTTTTCATTCTAGAATCGCAGTAGTATCTGAATTGTCAATAAACAGATTATGCCGACGACTACAAATCTCTGCTAGAGTAACTACTAATTACGGCAATGTTAGTTGTAGACATCTCTCTCCATAACCGCTCTGTAGATCGATTATTCTAGAACTGCTATACAATTTAAATCATCGGTGAGGCGAGTGATCCTACGGATACAGAACTGTGATAATGGCTGTTGTCAGTACTGTGTTGTCAATTGCTAATATCTCGAGGAGAAATGGACATGGCTTTTGTCAACGAAGAATATCAACAGAAACTAAGTCATAATTGAACAGACTAATCCCACGCATAAAGTGATCTGTTGTTGTCTGGAATGCGTACAGTACTGTCTGTTGTAGATATCTCTAGCCATAACGGTACTATACATCGATTATTCTGCAGTCGCTGTTTAACTTAAATTATCCGTAAACAAATTATACCGACGGCAAAGGTGATTAGGTGATGGCTGCACTCAGTACTGCTTCACCAATTGTTAAAGTCTTGAGCGAAATTGCGTCAGTACCTTTGTCACTCTAGAAATGCAACAGAACTTTAGTCACCAATGAACAGGTTAATCCAGCAGCAACAGTGCTCTATTGGTTGATGCAATGCGAACCGTACTGCCAATTGGAAATATCTCTAGCCATAACCGTACTATACAATGGTTATTGAAGAAACGCTGTTAAATTCGATTATCAGTCAATTTGTTAGTCCGACGTCTAAAGTATCGTCATTATGGCTTTACTCGGGGCTATTTTTTCATTTGTTTATGTTTCGAGCAATAACGTGTCGGTCTGTTGCCATTCGAGAAGTGCAGTGGTACATAAATCATCTCTGAACCGATTAATCCAACGGCTACTCTACCCTATTGTTGAATGTACTGAAAACCGTACTGTCAATTGCAAATATCTCTAGCCATAACCGTACTATACATTGATTATTCTTGAACTGACGTTAATATTAAATTAAGAGTAAACAAGCTATTTCAACGGTTAACGCACTCTGATGATGGCTGCACTCAATAGCGTTTCGCCAGATTTAATGTCTCGGGCGAAAATAGGTCAGACCTTTGACAATCAAGAGTTGCAATATAATTTAAATCATCGCAGAACAGGTTAATACATCAGCCACAGTGGGTTAATGGTGAATGTACCAACTACCTTACCTGGAGTTTAAATATCTCTGCCATAACTGATACATACTTTGATTATTCTAGCTCAACCGTGGTATTTAAATCAGCAGTGAACATATTACACCAACGACTACGTATCGTGGATATGCCTGTACTGTGTACCGATTTGTCGACGGTTAATGCCTCGGGCAATAACGGGCAAGTCCTTTGTCACTCAAGGTACGCAATAGAAACAGCATCATCATTGACCAGATCAATACAACGGCCGCCGTGCTCTGTTTGCGGATGTTCTAAGGTCTGTCCTGCCAATAGGAAATATCTCCATCCACCACATCCACATAGTATATGCATCAACTCTCACACTGGGTACCTTAAACTTCGTTAAACTGATGCACACATTGATTACTCTTGAACTAATTTGGAATGTATGTCATCAGTGGTCAGATTAATCTAACGGCTACAATACTGTGACTATTCCTGTACTCAGTACAGCTATGTGAACTGTTAATGTCTCGAGCGATAATGGGAAAGTCCTGTCATTCCACCATTGCAACAGTATATGAATCGTCATCGAAAGTATCAATCCGACGGCTACAGTGCCCTATTGGTAGATGTACCAACTACTGTGCTGGGAATAGCAAATATTTCTAGCCATATATGTTGTATACATTGATCATTCTAGAAATTTTGTGGTAGTAATTCATCCGTGAAAATATATATTCAATTGCTGCAGTACTGTTCTAATAGCTGTACCTAATACTGTTTCGCCTATTGTTAATATCTCGAGCGATAACGGGTAAGTCGGTTGCCATTCTAGAATTGCAATTGGAGCTAAATCATCACTGAGCTGATTAATCCAACGTCTACACTGCTCTGTTGATGGATGTACTACGAACCGTACTGTCAATTGGAAATATCTCGAGATATAACCGAGGAATGCATTGATTACTCTGGATTGACTTTAGAAATTACATCATCAGTGAACAAATCTATCCAACGGCTTCAGTGCTCAATTCGAGGGTGCGTCAAAATTCGTAATGGGACTTGCAAATATCTATAGAAGTAACTGATGTGAACGTTGAATATTCTAGAACAACTGTGATACGTAAATCACCAGTGTTTCAGTTTAATCCAATGGCTGCAGAAATGTGCTGATGGTTATACTCGGTACTGATATGTAAATTGCTAATGTCTCAAGATATAACGGACATGTCTTTTGTCATTCTGGAATGCCTATACAATCCAAGGTATAATTGAAATTGCTAATGCACCAGCTACAGTGCCCCGATGACGTGTGTAATAGGAACCGCACTGCCAATTGCAAATATCTCCAGCCATAACAGTACTATACATTGATTACTCCAGAATTGCTTTGGAATATACACCACCAGTGAACATACGAAACAAACGCTTATAGTACTCTGAAGATGGCCGTACTCAGTAATGTTTCGTCACTTGTTAATGCATCGAGCGATAGTGGCCTGCCATTTGATATTCTAGAATTGCTGCAGAAAATAGATCATCATTGGACAGGTGAAAACAACATCTACAGTGCCTGTTGAAAGATGTACCAACCGCGGAACTGGTAAATGTAAATATCTTCAGCGTACTTTACATTGATTACTATAGGATTCCCTTGGAATTTACACCACCAATGAACAAATTAATCCAACGTCAAGGGTACTTTAATGACGGCTGTATTCAGTACTTTCATGTTAGTTGTGAATTTTCTGGGCTTTAAATAGTACGTTCTTTGTAATTCTAGAATTGCAGTATAATTTGAATTATCACTGAAAAGATCAATACAAAGACCAGAGTGCTTTATTTGTGGATGCACCAACTACCGTACTGGGAATTGTAAACGTCTCTAGCCGTAACTGTTGTATACATTGACAATTCCGGAGCTACAGTTGAATTCAAGTCATCACTGAACATTTCAATCCAATGGTTACAGTGATTACTTGGTTGATGCTCCAACTACAGTCCCGGGAGTTGTAAATATCATTACCCATAAGTGAAGTATACATGGCTTATTTTAGAATTACTGTGGAATTTTATTCGTCATTGAACAGAATAGTCCAACGATTGCTGCAATGCTATGTTGTCTGTAATTATTACTGTTATTTCAGTTGTTGATATCAGGAGCTATAACTTGTGCGTCCTTTGTCTTTCTAGAACTGCTAAAGCTACTTCTTCATCATTGGACAGGATAATCCGACGGATACAGTGCTCTGTTGGTGGACGTATAAAGTACCGTACTGTCAACTGTAAATATATCAAGCCACAACCGAACTATACATTGGTTATTACAGAATTGCTGATAAACTTTATATATCATTGAACAGTATAACCCATCGTCTAAATTACTGTGACTGTGGCTGCATTCAGTATTGTTATGTCAATCTTAAACTTCTCGAGAGATCATGTGTCAGGCATTTTGTCTTTCTAGAATTGCAATATAATTACATCGTCACTGAACGGATTAATCCATCGGCTTCAGTGCTTTATTGGTTTACATACCAACTACCGTACTGGGAACCATAAATGGCTCCAGTCACAACTGATGTATACAATGAATATTCTAGAACTACTGTGGAAAATAAATCATTACCGAACAGATTAATCCATCGTATACAGTGCTTTAATTGTGGATATATCGTCTACAGTACTGTCAATTACATATATCGCTAGCCCTAACGGAACCATATATTGATTATTCTAGAGTTGCAATTAAATTTACGTTATCAGTGAACAAATTTGTCCAGCAGCTGAGGCATTGGCTTGGTGGCTGTACCCAGCACCTTCTCGTGAAATTGTTAATATGCCGTGCGATATTGGGACATTCCTTTGTTAATGTAGAATTGAAACAGAAATTATACCATCACTGGACCGCTTAATCCTACAGCTACAATGCTCTATTGGTGGATGTACCAACTACTGTACTGGGAACAGTAAGTACCTCTAGCCATAACAAATGCGTACATTGATTACTCAGGGAATAATGTTCAATTTATACCGTCGCCGAACAGATTAATCCAACGGCTGAAGTGCCCCATTGGTGGTTGAGCCAACTACATTCCGGGGAATTGTATATATATCTAGGCGTAATTGATGTATACATGGGTTACTCCAGAATTACTGCGAAATTTAACTCATCCGGGAACTGTTTAATCCAGCTGCTGCGGTACAGTGATGATGCCTGTTTTCAGTACCGTTATGTCAATTGTGAATGCCTCGAGCTATAGGGGATCCGTCTTTCGCCATCTTAGAACTGCTGTAGAATGTGAATCACCATTGATCAGGTTAATTCAAATTGTACAGTGCTCTGACGATGGATGCATCAACTACCGCACTGGAGATTGTAAATAACTCTAGCCATAACTGATGCATACATTGATTGTTCTAGAAATACTGAAGAATTTATATCTACCCGGGAACCGATTAATTCAGCGCCTGCAGTAACGTGACGATGCCTGTAGTCAGTAACCTTTTGTTAAATGGTAATGACTCGAGCTATGACGGATCTGTCCTTTGCCATTCTTGAATTGATGCATGTTAATTTTGGTCAGGTTAACTCAACGGCTACAGTGCTCTGTTGTTGGGTACTCCAACGACCGCACTGGAAATTGTAAATACCTCTAGCCATAACTGATGTATACATTGCTTATACTAGTACATCTGTGGAATTTGAGGCATAATTGAACAGATTAATCCAACAGCAGCAGTACTGTTATGATCGCAGAGCACAGTGGTTCTATGTCAATTGTTAATACATCGAGCCACGGCAGATCTGTCTTTTGTCACTCTGGAATTTCTATAGCACATACATCATCATTGAGCAGGTTAACCAAGCGGCTACAGCGCTCTGTAGATGGTAGTACTGAGTACCGTAGTATCAAGTTTAAATGTCACCAGCCTTAACGGTACTATATACTGATTATACAAGAATTGTTGTTAAGCGTAAATTATCATGGTAAAATTTGTCCAACGTCTAAAATACACTGATTATGGCTGTACTCAATACTGTTTCGTCAATTCTTAATGGTTCGAGCGGTAATAGCTAAGTCCTTTGTGATTCTAGGCTTGCAATAGAATTTAAGCCATCACTGCGAGTATTGATGCAACGGCTATAGTGCCCTATTGCTGGATGTGCCTAATACCGAACAGGGAATTGTAAACATCTCCAGAAATAACTGGCGTACAAATTGATTATGCCAGAACAACTGCTGAACTTATATAATCACTGAATATATTAATCCAACGACTAGAGGCACCTATCGATGAATGTGCTAAGAACCGTACTGTCAATTGTAAATATGTCTAGCAGTAACTGTATAATACCCTCAGTACCCTACACTTGCTTTAGAATTTAAATCATCCATGAACAGATTAAATAGATGACAACAGTGCTCTATTGGAGTATGTACCACCTTACGCACTGAAAGTTGTTAATGTCTCTATCCATAACTGATGTATACATTAATTACTCCAGAACGACTGTGAAATTTATATCATCAGTGAACAGATTAAGCCAACGGTTGCAGTACCGTTGTGATGCCTGTATTCAGTACTGTTACGTCTATTGTTAATATCTCGAGCTCTAACGGATACGTCTTCTGGCATTCTAGAGTTGCTGTATTATCTACATCATTATCGTACATGTTAAACCAACGGCTACAGTGCTCTGTTGATGGATGTACTAAGTGCCGTACTATCAATTGTAAATATCTCTAGACATATCGGCACTATGCATTGGTTGTTCTAGAATTGCAGTCAAACTTACATTATCGGGGAACAAATTATTCCAACGGCTAAAGTATTGTGATGGTGGCTTTAATCAATACTGTTTCGCCGGGTGTTAATACTTCATCCGATAAAGAGTCAGTCGCTTGTCACTCCGGAATTGCGATAGAAATAGTATAACCAATGAACATGTTAATTCATCAGCTACAGTGCTTTATTGGTGGATGTAGCTAACACCGTAATGGGAAACGTTAAAGTCTCTAGGCGTAACTGTCGTATACATTGATTATTCTAGAACTATCGTGGAATTTAGATCATCGCTGAACGTATTAATCCAACGGCTTCAGTGCTCTACCGATGAATGTGCTATGAACTGTACTGTCAGTTGCAAATAACTCTAGTCATAACGGTATTATAAATTTACTACTATAGATTTGCTTTGGAAGTTAAGTCATGACCTGACAGGTTAATCAAGTGACCACAGCGCTCAGTTGGTGGATGTAAATACTAACGACCGGAGAACTCTAAATATCTCTAGCTATTACTGTTGTATACATTGACTATTCTAGAACAACTGTGGAATTTAAAGCATCAATGAACAAATTAATCGAACGGCTGCAGCATTGTAATGATGTTAGCACTCAGTGCAATTATGTCAAATGTTAATACCTTAAGATATAACGGATTTGTCTTTTGTTCCTCTAGAACTGCTATCGAATCAAAATCATCCATCAGCAGATCAATCCAACTGCTACGGTGTTCTGTTGATGGATGTACTAGGAACCGTAAGGTTAGTTGTCGATATCTCTAGCCACAACTCGTGGATGCATTGATTATTCTAGAACTACCGTGGAATATAAGTCAGCATTGATCTGATCAATGAAACACTACAATGCCCTATTGTTCATGTACTGTGAACCGTGCTTACAATTATAAATATATCTAGCCATAACCTACCTATATATTTATTATTCTAGACTTGCCTTCGAATTTACATCATCAGCGAACAAATTAAGCCAGCGGGTAGAGTACCCTGATGATGGCTGTACTCAGTACAGCTTCGTCAATTTTTAATATCTCCCGCAACAACCGATCCGTTTCTTGTCATTATAGAATTTCTATAGAATCTATATCATCATCGGACAGGTTAATACATCGGCTGCAGAGCTCCGTTGATGGATGTACTATGTACCATTCTGTCAAATGTAAATATTACCAGCCATAAAGGTACTATATACCGATTATGCTAGAATTGCTGTCAAACCTAAGCTATCAGTGAGCAAATTATTCCGACGGTTAAGTACTGTGATGTTGGCATTACTCTGTTCTGTTTCGTCGATTTTTAATGTCTCGAGCGATAATGGGTCCGTCCTTTGTCAGTCTGGAATAGCAAAAGTAACTGGATCACCACTGAACGGATTAATAGAACGGCTACAGTGCGCTATTGGTGAATGCACCAACTACCGAGCTGGGAATTGTAAATATCTCTAGCCATAACTGACGTATACATTGACTACTCTAGAAGCACTATGAAATTTAAATCATCATAGAACAGATAAATCCATCGGCTGCAGCCCCCTCTTGGAGGATGCACCAACTACCGTGCTGGGAAACGTAAATATCTCTAACGATAACTGATGCATACATTGGTGTTTCTATAACTACTGTGGAATTAAATTGATCAGTGAACAAGTTATTCCCACGTTATAGGGCCCTGGCTATGGATGTACTCAGTACTGTTTCGTCAATTGCTAATGCCTCGAGCAGTAATGGATCAGTTCTTTGCCATACTAGAATTGCAACGGAATATATAGATCAACACTGAACAAATTGATCCAACGGCTACAATGCTCTATAGCTGGATGTACCTCATACCGTACTGGGAATTGTAAATGTCTTCAGATATAGCTGACGTGTACATTGATTGTTCTAGGGCTACAGCGGAATACAAATCATAAATTGGTATATTCATACAACGGCTACAGTGCTCCGTTGGTGAATGTACTAAGAACCGTACAGTAAATTGCATATTTCTGAAGCCATAGACGTACTATATACTGGTTCTTCTAGAATGGCGGTTAAACATAAATTCTCAGTGAGAAAACTGTTCTAGTGGCTGAGGTACTGTGGCGATGGCTGTATTCAGTACCGTTTCGACAATTGTTACTCTCTTGAGAGGTTATGTGTCAGTCCGTTGCCACTCTATATTCGAAAACGGACTTAAACCATCACTGAACAGATCAGCCCAACGGATACAGTGCTCTGTGTATGGATATACTAAGAACTGTTCTTATGACTAAAAATATCTCTAGCCACAACCGTACAATACATTGACTATACTAAACTTGTTTTTTAACTTGCGTCAGCAATGAACAAGTTATTCGGTCGGCTACAGCATCGTGATGATGGCTGTTCTCAACGCAGTTATGGCAATTGCTAATATCTCCAGCTGTAACGGAGCTGCGTTTTGCCATGCTAGAGTTGCAATAGAATCTTCAACATCATTGAACATGATTTTGCAACGGCTGCAGTACTCTGTTGATGGATGTAATAAGTTCCATGCTGCCCGTTGTAAATATCTGCAGCCATAACTGTACTATGGACTGATTATTCTGGTATTGCAGTTAAACAGGGGTTATTAGTGCACAAATTAATCCAACGGCGAAGGTACTATGATGATGGAAGTTATCAGTACTATTCTGTCAATTGCTGAATTCTCAAGCGATAACGGGTCTGTCCTTTGCCATTCTAGTGCTGCAACTGTATATTATTCCTGACTGGACAGACTAATCCAATAGCCACTGTACCCTACTAGTGAATGTAACAACTATCGTGATAAGATTGTTAATACCTCTAGCCATAGCTGTTGTGTACATTGACTACTCTAGAAACTATGTGGAAGTTAAATAATTACTGCACAGATAAATCCAACGGCATCAGTGATCCTTTGGCGGATGCACTAACTACCGTGCCGGGAGTTGTAAATATCGATGTCCATAAGTGATGTATACATTGACTTATCTAGAACTGCTGTGGAATTTACATCCTCAATGAGCAAATTAACTCAACGTCTACTGTCCTCCTTTGGTAGATACACCATCTACCGCACTGGGAGTTCTAAATATCTGTAGCCGAAACTGATGTACACATTGATTATTCCAGATCTACTGGGGATTTTAAGTCATAAGTGGATAGATTAATCCAAGGGCTGCAGTAATGTTATGATGGCTGCACTTAGTACTCTTTCGTCCATTGTTAATGTCTCGAGAGATAATGGGCGATTCCGTTGTCATTCTAGATATGCAATAGAATTTACATCATAAGAGAACTGAATAATCCAACGTCTGCAGTGCTGTGACGATGGCACTCAGTGCCGTTATGGCAATTGCTATTACCTCGAGCTGCAACGGATATGCCCTTTGTCATCCTACAGATGCAAAAGAATCTACATCATCATTCCTCAGGCTTTTCCAACGGCTGCATTACTCTGACGGTGGATATACTAAGCACCGTACTTTCAATTGTAAATATTTGTAGCCACAACTTTGGAATACATGGACAATTCTCGAATAACTGTTAAACAAAGGTTATTAGTGAACAAATTAGTCCTGCGGCAGAGGTACTGTTATGATGGCAGTAGTCAGTACTGTTTTGCCAATGCATAATTCCTAGAGCGATAACGGCTCAGTCCCTTGCCATTCTAGAACTGCAATATAATATGTATAATCACTGAAGAGGTTGAACGATTGGTTAATGTGATCCATTGCTGAATGTACCAACTGCCGTGCCGGGAACTGTTAATATCTCTATCCAAATTTGTATATATACATTGATTATTCTAGAGCACCTGTAGTATTTACAACATCACTGAACAGACAAATCGAACCGATGCAAAGATCATTTGGCATATATTCTAACTACCGTACTGGAAATTGTATATACATTTACCCACAGCTGATGTATACGTAGATGTTGCTAGAAGTGCTGTGGAATTCAGAACATCACTGCACTGATCAATCCATGAAGACAGTCCTCTACAGGTGGATGTGCAGGGTAGCGTACTGTCGGCTGTAATTACCCCTGGATATAAGCGAACTGCATACTGATCATTATAGCGTTGCTGTCAAATTTAAGTTATCAGTCAACAAATTAATTAAACGGCTACCGTAGGCGGATGATAGTTCTACTTAGTATTGTGTTGTCAGTTGTCAGTATCTCGAGCGGTAATAAATCTGTCCTTTGTCATTCCATAATTGCTATGGTACATATATCATCACAGAACACATCGATCCAACGGCTACAGTGCAATGTTTATTGATGTCCTAAGAAATGTACATACAATTATAAATATGTCTAGCCACAAGCGCACTATACATTGATTACTATCGTGTTACTGCTAAATTAAAATAATCAGTGAATTAATATGTCCAACGTCCAAAGTATTGCGATGATGGTTTTAGTCACTACCGCCACGTCAATTGCCGATATTTTGAGCGATAATGCACCAATCCTTCGTCTATCTAGAATTGCCATGGTATACAAACCGTCACTGAACAGATTAATACAATGGCTACAGTGGTCCATTGTTGAATGTATCAACTACCGTACTGGGAATTGGAATTGTCTCTATACATAACTGTTCCACACATTAATTACTCTAGAAGTACTGCGGAATTTATTACTTCAGCGGACAGATTAATCCATCGGCTGCAGTATTGTGATGATGGCTGTGCTCAGTACCGCCATGGCAATAGTTTATATCTCGAGATATAACGCATATGTCCTTTGTCATGCTCCAATTTCTATGGAATTTAAATCATAAAGGATGAGATCAAACCAACAGTAACAGTGTTCTGTTCATGGATGTACTAAGAACCGTACTGCCAATTGTATATGTATAGTAACAACTCATGTGTACTATGATTATCCTAGAAATACTGCAGAGTACCAGTCGTCATTGAACAGATAAATCAAATTCTACAGTGCTCTCTTGACGGACGTACTAAGACCCGTGTGTAGAATTACATATACCTCTAGACATAACCGTACTATACATTGATTATCCTGGACTTGCTTTGGAATATACATCATCAGTGAACAAGATAATGCAACAGCTAAAGTACTGTGATGATGGCAATACTGACTACTCTTTCGTCAATTGTTAATATCTCGTGCGCTAATGTATCAGTCTTTAGGCATTCCACAAATGCTATAGAAACCGCGTCATCAATACACCGGTTAATTCAACGGCTACTGTGCTCCGACGGTGAATGTAGCTAGTACCGTGCTGCTAAATGTAAATATCTGTAGCCATAACGGTACGACACATTGATTATTCTAGAGTTGCTCTCAAAATTAAATTGTAAGCGAAAAAATTAGTCCAACCTCTAACGTAATGTGATGATAGCTGTACCCTGTATGGTTGCGTCTGTTGTTAATGTCACGAGCGATAATGGGTCAGTCCTTCGTCATTCTAGAAATGCTACAGAATATAAATCATCAGGAAACAGATTAATCCAGTGGCAATAGTGCTATATTGGTGAATGTTCCAACTACCGTCCCGGAAATTGATAACGTTTGCAGCCATAGCTGACATATATATTGATTATTATGTTATTACTGTGGAAATAAAATCATCACTGTACAGATTAATTCAATGGCTGCAGTGTTCTGCTGTTGGATGCACCAACTACCGTACTTGTAATTGTAAATACCTCCATTCATAACTGAAGGATACAATGCTATTCTAGATCAGCTGTGAACATTAAGTCATCATTGGAAATATCAATCCAACGGCTACAGTGATCTATTGGTGAATGTAGTGACAACCGTACTGTCAATAGCAAATACCTATAGTCGTAACCGTACAATAAAATGATTATTCTAGATTTGCGGTTAAACGCATGTTATCAATGAACAAATTGGTCCAACGGTTAAAGCACTCTAACGATGTCTGAACTGAGTTTTGTTTCGTCAACTGCAAACTCCTCAAGGCATAGCTAGTCCGTCCTTTTTTATTCCAGAATTGCAATACAGCTTCAGTCATAACTGAACAGAATAATTCTATGTCTACAGTGATCTATTGGTGAATGTACCAACTATCGCCCTGGGAATCGTTAGTATCTCGAGCCGTAACTGATGTGTGCATTGAATATTCCAGAAATTCTCTGGAATTTAAATCATCACTGATCAGTTTAATCCAGCGGCAGCATTACAGTGACGATGGTCGTACACAGTACTCTTATGCCAGTAGTTAATTTCTCTAGATACAACGGATGTGTCTTATGTAATTCTAGGATTGCTATGGAGTCTTTATCATCATTAAGCCGAATAATTCGTACGCTATAGTGCTCTGTTGACGGACGTCAGCATAGTACCGTACTGAAAATTGTAAATATTTGTAGCCAAAGCCGTGCTCTGCACAGATTACTCTGGAACTGTTGTTGATCTGAAGTTATAACTGAACATGTTAGTCCAACGGGTAGAGTTCTGTGACGATGTCTGTACTCAGTACAGCTTCGCTTACTGTTGAATTCTTGCGCGATTATGGGCCAGTCCTTTGTCATCCTAGAAATGCGATGGAATATAGGTCACCAGTGAGCAGCTTATTCCAAAGGCTACAGCGCTATATTGGTGGATGCATAGACTGTCGCACTGGGAACTGTAAATATCTTTAGTCATAATTCATGTATACATTGATTATTGTAGCACTACTTGTGGAATTTTTGCCAACAGTCAAGAAATTAATTCAACGGCTACAGTACTGCGATGATGGCTTTACTGAGTACTGTCTTGTCATTAGTTTATATCTCAATGGATAATGTATCAGCTTTTTTCACTGCGGGTCTGCAGTGGCATATAAGTAATCAGTGGACAGATCAGTCCAAGGGCTACAGAGGTCTGTCTGTGGATGTAATACGTGCCGTAATGTCAGTTGCATATATCTCTGGCCATAAATGTTCTGTACATTGATTACTATGAGATTGATGGTGAATTGAATTCATCAGTGAAGAAATTATTTCAGGGGCTGCAGTAATGTGATGACGGCTCTGGGCGGTCCTTGCATGCCAATTGTTAATGCCTGGAGAGGTAATGGATTTGCATTTTGTCATTCTGGAATTGCTACAGTATCTAAATCGACATTGAACATGTTAATCCATCTACTACAAGGCTCTTCTGGTCGATGTACTGAGCACCTAACCCTCAGTTGTAAATATTTCTAGACGAAACCGTGCTATACAATGATTATTCTCGGATTGGATTGGAATTTGCATCTTCATTCGACAAAGAAGGCCAACCCTACGTTGCTGTGGTAGTTACTGAACTCATTCCTGTCGTGGCAACTGCTGATCACGGGTGCGACAATAGCTCTGTGTTTTGTCATTCTAGAATTGATACGGAACCTAAATCATCGTTGAGCAAGTTAATCCATCGGCTGCAGTGCTCTTTTGGTGCGTGTTCTTAGTTTCGCTGTGCCATTTGTAAACATCTCTATCCTCAAGGGTACTATATATTGATCATTCTAGAACTGCTTTGGTATTTTTCATCAATGGTCAAATTATTCAATCTTCTACAGCACGGCAATGATAGCTGCACTCATTACTGTGTTGCCAAATGATAACACTTCGAACGATAATGCATGTGTCCTCTGTCATTCTAGAATTGCCGTAATGTCCAAATCATCATTGAACAGTTCAATCCAACTGCTACTGTGCTCTATTTGTGGATGTACTATGCACCGTGCCGTCAATTGGAAATACCTATAACGATAACCGAACTGAACACTGATTATTCCGGAGTTGCTTTGGCATTTTCGTCAACAGTGAACAGAGTGGTCCAATGGCAGCAGTAATGAGATGATGGCCGTACTATATACTGCTATATCAATTGATAATACCTCGAGCGACACTGCATATGTCTTCTGTCATTCTTGAATTACTATAGAACCAGAATCATCACTGAATATATCCCTTAAACTGCTGCTGACCTATGTTGGTGGATTCACTAAGTACCGTATAGTCAGTTGCACCTACCTCTAGACAAAATCGTTCTACACAATGATAATTCTGGAATTGAATTGGAACTTTCATCATGAGGAGACAGAGTAGTGCGACCACTATGTTACTGTGATGATTGCTGCACTCATTCCCGCAATGTCAATTGTTAATAACAAGTGCGGTAATTGGTCTCTACTTTGTTATTCTAGGGTTGATGGGGAATCTAAGTCATCAGTGAGCAGATTGCTCCAGCCGCAAAAGTGCACGGTTGGTGGCTGCACTGTGTAACGCACTGGCAACTGTAAACATCCCCAGCCACAAAAGTACTATACATTGAGCATTCTACAGTTGCTATGGATCTTACGTACTGAGAAAGCATATTATTCCTATGCCTACGTTACTGTGGTGGTGGCTGTACCCAGTCCTGCTATGTCAATTGAACTACAGTTCCTGATTCTAGAATTGCTACATAATCTAAGTCATCATTGAACATGTTTATCCAACGGCTGCAGAGATTCAGTGGTGAAGCTACTGGGTACCGTTATATCAATTGCAAATATCTCTATCTATAAGCGTAATCGCATTGATTATTACAGAATGGCAGTCGAACTTACGTCATCAACTAACAAATTAAAGCAACGAATGCAGCACTATGGTGATGGCTATACTCGGTACTGTGTTGTCTACTGTTAATATGTAGAGGTATATTAGATAAGAGCTTTGACATTACAGAACTGCTATGGAATTGATGTCAACCGTGAGCGAAATAATCCATGAGATACAGGGCTCTGTAGGTATACGTATTAAGTACCGTGCTCCAAGTTTTATATTTCTCTAGCTGTAACCGTACAATACATTTATTATTCTAGTATTGCTATATAATTTACGATTTCAGTGAACAGGGTTATGGAACGGATGGAGTACGCTGATGATTGCTGTAGTCAGCATTGTGTTGTCAACTGTTAACTGCTCGAGGGATTATGCAGGTGCCATTTGTCATTGTATAATTGCTACAAAGACAATATCATCACTGGGCAGATGGATCCTACGGCCATAGTGATCCGCTGGTGAACGTAACTCCTACTGTCCTGTTTACTGTAAATTTCTTTAGCCGTAACCGTACTTTAGATTAAATATTCTAGAATTGCTTTCAATTCACATCACCAGTGAGCAAAGTACTGCAACTGCTACTGTACTGAGCGGATGGATGCCCCCAGTACCGTATTGTTAATTATTTATATCTCCTGGGATAACGGATGTGTCCTTTGTCATTCTATACTTGCTACAAAATATAAGTCATAACTGAACAGAATAATACAACGACTACAGTGTTCTTCTAGTGTATGTACTATGTACCGTAATCTCAGCTGTAAATGTCTCTGGACATAGCCATAATTCACTGTAATCATTCTAGAATGCCTGCTGGATATATGTCCTCAACGTACAAGTACATGCAACTGCTGCAGTAATGACATGATAAATGTATTCTCTACTGTATTGTCAGCTGTTAATTACTGGTGTTATCATGGATCTGTAATTTGTCATCCTAGAATTGCCACATAGTCTAAATCATCATTCATCGTCTTAATCAAACGGCTGTCATGCTCTGCTGGTGGAGATACTAAGCACCGATGTCAGTTGCCGATATCTCTAGCCACATGCGTAGTACGCATTAATTTTTCCAGACTGGCAGTAGAATTTAAATGATGATCGAAGAGGGTAGTCCAACGAAAACGGAAATGTGATGATGGCCTACTCAGTACTGTATTGTCAATCGTTTATGCCTCAATGTGTAATGGACCTGCCTTTTATCATTTTAGAGCCGCTAAAAGATACAAATCATGATTGCGCAGATTGAACCAACGGCAACTCTGCTCTATTTTTGCATGTTCTACATGCAGTACTGTCAAATGTGAATATTTCTAGCCATAACCGTACAGCACGTTGACGGTTCTAGATTTGATTTGAAATTTACATCACCTTTGGACAAAGATATCCAACTGCCACAGTACAGTGATGATGGCTGTGCTTAGTACCGTTTTCCCAATTGCTACATCTCGAGGGAAAATGGATCCGTCTTACTTCAATCAAGAATTACTGTAGGATACAAATCATCACTGAACAAATATATGCGACCGCTACAGTGCTCACTTGGTGCATATACTGCGTACCGTACTGTCAATTGTAAATATCTCTGGACATACCCGTACTCTATGTTGGTTATTCTAGAATTGTTGTGGAATTCAAATTATTAATGGACAAATTATTACAACGGCACCAGTACCGTTGTGATGGCTGCACTCAGTAATGCGCTGTGATTTGTTAATGACCCGAACTTTAAAGGATCCGTCTTTTTTCATTCTAGAATTGCTATGGAATATATATCATCAGTGAATAGATTAGTCCATCGGCAACAGTGCTCTATTGGTAGATACACTATGTACCGTACCGTTGGGTGTAAATATTTCTAGACACACCCGTTGTATGCATTGATTATTCTAGAAATGCTGCGGAAATTGGATCATCAGTGATAAAATTAATCCAACTGATACGTTACAATGACGATGGCTGTAGAAGTTTCGGCTATGACAATTGTTAATTCCTGGCGATATGATGGATACGCAGTTTGTCATTGAAGAATTGCTACAGAATATGAATCATGATTGTAGAGGTCAGTCCAATGGCTGCAGCCCTCTCCTATTGGATGTACTATGTAGCATAATGTCAATTGCAAATATCTTTCCGCAACCGTACTGTACATTGATTATTCCAGATTGACTGTGGAATTCACATCATCAAGCAACAAATTAATGCATCGGCTACATTACCGTTTTGAATGCTGTACTCCGTACAGTGTTGTAAATTGCAAACATCCCGAGGCAGAATGTGTCTCTCTTCTTTCATTCAAGAATAGCTGTAGAATATAAATCATCAGTGAAGACACCAATCTGTCAAGTACAGATGTCTGTTGGCTTATGTACTATGTACCGCACTCTAAGTTGTAGATATCTCTAGCCATAACCGCACTATACATTGGATATTCTCGAATTGCTATATAATATATATTCTCAGTGAACAGGATTATCGAACGAATACCGCACAGTGACGATTGCTGTAGTCAGTATTGGTTTGCCAGTTGTTTATATCTCGATGGATGATAGGGCAATCCTTTGTCATTCTAAAATTTCTATAGAATATAAATCACCACTGAACTGGTTAGTCCAATGGATACAGTGCTCCACTGGTGAATCTAACGACTACTGTGCAGAGAATTGCTAATATCTATATTCATGACTGATGCATACATTGATTACTCTAGAACTACTGCTGAAAGTATATCATCAGTGAACAGCATAATACAACGGGTGCAGTACTGTGATGAAGGCTGTACTTAGTACGGCGTCGTCAGTAGCTAATATCCCGAGCGGTAATTGACCTGTCTTTTGTCATTCTATAATTGCTATAGAACATGAATCATCACTGAACACATCATTGCAACGACTACAGTGCTGTGTTGATGGTTGTACTCAGAAATGTTCTAGCAGTTATAAATATCTCTATCCATAACCGATCTATACATTGGTTATTCTAGATCTGCCTTGTAACTTACATAGCCAGTGAACAAATTATTCCAGCGGCTACATGTCCATGATGATGGCTATACTCATTTCTGAATCGACAATTGTTAACATCTCGAGCGTCGTTGGGGCAGTTCCATGACATTCCTGATTTGCAATAATATAAATAACATCAGAGGACAGATTTTCCCAACGGCTGCAGCACTGAGATGGCGACTGTATCCAGTGCCTTTGTGACAATTGTTAATACCTCCAGCTGTAACGAATCTCTTTTTTGTAATTCTAGTGTCGTAATAGAATCTACATCAGCAATGAGCAGGCCCTTTCAACGGCTAGCGTGCTCTGTATGAATGTACTAAGTACCATACTCTCAATTGTAAACATCTTTATACATAAGCGTACCATTTGTTAATTACTCTAGAATTTCTGTTAAATTTAAGTTATCAGTGAACTAATTAGTCCAACGGCTAAAGTATTGTGATGATGGCTGGACGCAGTTCCGTTATGTCAATTGTTAGTATATGGAGCTATAGCGGTTGCGTCTTTCATCATTCTAGAAATCCAAGTGGACCTACATTATCATTGAGCATCTTAATTCAACTGCTACACTGCTCCGTTGATGGACTTTCTAAGTACCGCACTGTCAAATGTAAATGTCTGCAACCAAAACCGTACTATATAGGGATTACTGTAGAATTGCTGTTAAAGGTACGTTATCGGTGGACAAATTAGTCCAACGGCTAAAGTACAATGACGATATCTGTACTCAGTGTTGTATCGTCACTTTTTAATATCAGGTGCGATAACGGATCAGTCCTTTGTGTTTCTAGAACAGCAATAAGGTACTTATCACTGAACGGATTAATCCAATGGTTACAGCGCTCTATTGGTGGATGTACTAACCGCCGTGCCGGGAATTGTAAATATCTCTATGCATAACTGCTTTGTACATTGATTACTCTAGAAATACCGTGGAATTTATATCATCAGTGAGCGAATTAATCCAACGGCCGCTGTACCCTTATGATGGCTGTACTAAGTGCCATTATGGCAATTGTTAATGTCTGTAGGTATAAGGGGTCCCTCTTTTGTCACACTAGTGTTGCTATTGTATCCACATCATCATCGAACCGCGTTTTGTCAACGGCTACTCTGCTCTGTCGGCGAACGTAATAGGTACCGTACTGTCGATTGTGAATATCTGTTACCATAACCGTACTATACATTGATCACTCTAGAATTGCAGTTAAACTGAAATTATAAGTGAACAAGTTAGTCCAACCTCTAAAGTACTGTGATGACGGCTGTACTCAGCACTTTTATGTGAATTGTTACTACCTCAAGGAATAACGGATATATCTTTTGTCATTCTAGAAATGGTACAGAACTTATCTCACCATTCAACATGTTAGTATAACGGCTACAGTGCTCCGTTGATGAATATACGACGTACCGTACCCTCAATTGTAAATATCTGTAGGCATAACCGTAACATATATTGATTGCTCCAGAATTGCGGTTAAACGTAAATTATCAGTGAACATATTAGCACAACGGTTGAAGTACTGTGATGATGGCTGTACTCATTACTGTTTCGTCAACAGCCAATGACCCGAGCGATAATGGGTCAGTCCCTAGTCTTCCGAGAATTGCAATAGGATATATTTCATCACTGAACAGATTAACCCGATGGCGGCAGTGCGCCATTGATGTGTGTACCAGCTACAGTACTGGGAACTGTACGAATCTCTAGCCATATCTGGTGTGAGCATTGATTATTCTAGAGCTACTGTGGAAATCAAGTGGTCACTGAACAGATAAATCCGAGGGCTACATTTCTCTGTTGCTAGATGCAGCAACTACGCCACTGTGAGATTTAAAAGTCTCTAACCATATCTGATATATACATATACTGTTCTGGAACTGCTGCGAAATATAAATCGTCAATGAACAGATCAATTCAATAGGACAGTGCTATATTGATGGACGTACTAATAACCTTCCTTACAATAATCAATATCTCTAGCTATAACCGCACTGTACATCGTTTACTCTAGACTTGCTTTGGAACAAACATTATCAGTGAGCGAATTAATCCAGCGGATACACTAATGTGTTGTTCGCTGTACACAGTACTGTTTCGTCGATAGTTAATTTCTCGAGAGATGATTGGTCATTACTTCTCCATTCTGGTATTGCAATTGAATATATATCATCTCTCAATAGATCATTACAGCGGTTACAGTGCACCATTACTGAATGTATCAACTGACGTACGTCGAATTGTAAGCATCTCTATACATAACTGATGTATATCGGTTGCTTCGTCACAGTACTGTAGCCTTTGGGGTAGTTTGTTCACCGGGGATTTAAATTGAAAAGCAAGTCTGGAGTAATCAACATATAGAACGTTTATGGCTGGAGAAATTTGCAACTGACAATGCGTTTCTTAGCACATCCGTCAACAGGTCTCTGTAGCCATTGTATTGATCAGTTCAATGTTGATTTACATTCTATTGCAACTCTGGAATGCCAAAGGGCTGATCCATTATCTCTCAAGACATCGACAGTTGACGAAGCTGTACTGAGTACAGTCATTATGTCAGCAATGTAGCCGTTGTATTAACTTGTACACTGGTAATGAATGTTATTAATCTATTCTAGATTAATCGATATATAGTACGGTTATGGCTGGAGTTGTTTACAATTGACATTGCGGTCTTTAGTTCATCCATCGCCAAGGAACTGCAGCCGAGTGATTTACGTTTTCAGTGACGATTTATATACCACAGCCTTTCTGGAATGACAAAAGGCATATCCGTTATTGTTCGAGATGGTACCAAATGACATAACAGTAACGAGTGCAGCAACCTTGACAGTGCTGCAGCCGGTGGATTAATCAGTTCACTGTTCATTTGAGGTCCACACTTGTTCTAAAATAATCAATGTCTACATTAGATATGGCTACAGTTATTTTAAGTACCCTGTATGGTGGGTGATGCATCCACCAATTGGGCCCTCCATCCGTTGGATAAACTTTTTGCTGATGACCTAAATTCCCAAGTACGTATAGAGTAATCAAGGTATAGTACGGTTATGGCTAGAGATGTTACCAATGGACAGTACGGTACTTAGTGCAGGCGTCTCTATAGTACTGTGGCCGCTGAAATAATTTGTTCACTGGTGATGTAAATTCCAATGCAAGTTTGTGGTAGTCAATGCATAGTGTGGCTATGGCCGGAGATATTTTTAATTCCCAGCAAGGTAGTTTCTACATCCATCAACAAGGCACTTGAGCCGATGGATTAACCTGTTCAATGAGAATTTAGATTCCATTGCCATTCTAGGGTGAAAAAAGAAGGATCGGTTATAGCTCGAGATATTAACAATTTACATAACAGTACTGAGAACAGCCATTAGCACAATGCTGCATCCGTTAGACTCTTCTGTTCACTGATGAGTCAATTTCCGTTATAGTTCTTGCATAATCAGTGTACACATCATTTATGCCTAGAGATATTTTCAATTCGGAGTACAGTGCTTGGTACATCCACCAATAGAGCAATGTAGCCTTTGGATTATATTGCTCGGTATTGGTTTATGTCTTATAACAGTTCTAGAGTGACAAAGGACTGGCCAACTTTGGATCGAGACGTTATTAATTGACGAAGCAGTACTGATTAGAGCCATACTAGCAGTAAGTTGGAGGTTGGACAAATTTGATCGCTTAAAACTCAAATTTAACAGCAACTTTGGAATAATCGAATCATAGTACGGTTATGGCAACAGATATATACAATTGACAGTACGATACTTAGTACATCCATCAACGCCGGACTGTAACCGTTGAGATGACCTGTTCAATGATTATGTGCATTCTATAGCAGTTCAAGAATTACAAAAGACAGATACGTTATCGCTCTGGTCATTAAAAATTGACGTGACAGTACTGATTACTGCCATCATGACAGTACTACAGCAGCGGGATTATTCTGTTCACAGATGACTCATATTCCACAGTTGTTCTGGAAAAATCAATGTATACGTCATTTATGGCTAGAGATATTTACAATTACCAGAACGGTTGATGACACATCCACAAACAAAGCACTGCAGCCGCCGAATTGACATATTCAGTGATGACTTAAGTTCCACAGGATTTCTTGAAGAATTAATGTATACTTCAGTTTCGGCTAAAGATATTTACAATTCCCGTAGATGGCGCGTCAACCAATAGGGAACTGTGGCCGATGGATTAGTCTGATCAGTGATTATATAAGTTACACATCAGTTCTACAGTAATCAATGAATGCATTGGCTATGGCTAGAGATTATTACCATTCCCACCACAGTATTCGGTACATCCACCAATAGAGCAATGTAGCCATTGGATTATGATCTTCGGTGATGATTTAAATACTGTTGTAATTCTATAATGAAAAGGTACTAGCCCATTATCGTTCGAGACGTTAACAATTGGCGAAACAGTACCGAGTACAGTAGCCATCAAAGTACTTTAGTGGTTCGACTAATCCGTTTATAAATTAAATTGAACACCAATTCTAGAGTAATAAATTTATACTATGTTCATGGCTAGAGATATTTGCAATGTAGAGTACGGTTCCCAGAGCCTCCACCAGTAGAGATCTGTAGCCGTTGGATTAACCTGTTTAGTGATGGCATGGTTTCCTTTGCAATTCTAGAATGACAAATGTATGGCCCATTACAACTCTCAATATTTACATGCGACGAAACGGTACTGTGTATAGCCGCCGTCACTGTACTATAGCCTGCAGATTAATTTGTTCACTGGTGATGCAAACTCCAGAGCAAGTCTAGAATAATCGACACATGGTACGTTCATGGCTGGGGATATCTGCAATTTAGAATACAGTTCATGTTACATCCATCAACATGGCATTATAGCCGTTGGATTGATCCGTTCAAAGATGATACGTATACTATAATAATTCTAGAATGTCGAAAGACAGATCCATTATAGCTCAAAATATCTGCAATGGCCATACCGGTACTGAGTACATCCATCATCACAGCAGTGCCGCCACTGATATAATTTCTTCCCTGATGATATCAATTCCACAGTAGTTCTAGGTTTACCAATGCATGTAACATTTGTGTATAGAGACATCTCCAATTCCCAGTGCGGTAGTCCGTACATCCACCAATAGGTCACAGCAGCCGTTGGATTGATCTATACAGCGATGATTTAAATTCCACAGCAGTTCAAAAATTATTAATGCATCCTTCAATTATGGATAGAGATATTTACATTTACCAGTAAGGTAGCCGGAACATTCGCCAATGGAGCACTCTATTCATTGGATTATCAGGTTTAATGATGATGAAGATTCTAAAGCAATTCCAGAATGATAAAAGGCATATCCGTTATACATCGACACTTTCACAATTGACGAAAAAGTACTGAGTACAGCCATAATCACAATGCTTTAGGCGTTGGAACAATTTGTTCGCTTACAACCTATGCTAAACGGCAGCACTAGAATATTCTATGCATATTACGAATACGGCTACAGATACATACAATTGACAGTACTATTCTCAGTACATCCACCTGAAGAGCACTCTAGCGCCTGGAATGGTCGGTTAAATGTTGATATAAATTTCGCAGCATTTCTTGATTAATCAGCGTATACATCAGATATGGCTGGAGATATATACAATAACCAGTACGGTATTTGTTACATCCATTTGTAGAGAACTGTAGCCGTTGGGTACATCCATTCAGTGATGACTTATGTCCCACATCTGTACCAGAATAATTAATGTATAATGTAATGGCTAGAGATGTTAACAATTCCCAGTTCTGTGGTTGGCACCCTCACCAATGGATCACAGTAGCCATTGCATAAACCTGTTCAGTGAAGATTTATATTCTACTGCAATTGTACAATGACAAAGGATAGATGCGTTACAGCTTGAGATATTGGCAGTTGACATATCAATACTGTGTACGGCCACAGTCGCAGTTCTTTAGAGGTTGTACTAATTTGTTCACATATAACTAAATTTCAACAGTAATTCTAGATTAATCAACGTATGCAACAGATATGGCAGGAGATATGTACAATTCCCAGTGCGGCAGTTGGTGCATGCACCAATAACGCACTGAAGCTGTTGGATTAATATGTCCATTGATGATTTAGATTCCACAGCAGTTCTAGGATGTTCAATGTATGCATCATTTATGGATAGAGAAATTTAATGTTCCAAGTACAGTAATTCATACATCTACAAATATATCAATGTAACCTTTCTATTAATATGTTCAGTGATGCTTTAAATTATATTGCAATTCCAGAATGACGAAGGACGGACTCATTATCTCCCGAGACATCAACAATTGACGAAACAGTGCTGTTTATCGCCACCATCGTTGTACTCACGCCGTTGTAACAATTTGTTTACTTATTATATATGTTTAACTGCAATTCTAGAGTTATTAATTTATAGTACGGTTATGGCTACGGATATTAACAATTGACATTACGGTACTCAGTGCATCTATCAACTGAGGACTGTAGCCTTTGTGTTAACCTATTCAGTGATTATGTACACTCCATTGCAACTCTATATGTATTAACATCTGACAACACAGTTATAAGTACAGTCGTCATCACAGAAATGTAGCAGTTGTATTTGCTTGTCCACTGATGCCTTAAATTCGACGACAGTTCAAGAGCAAGCAATGTATGTATCAGGAATATCTAAGGATAATTACAGTTCCCTGTATGGTAGTTGGTACGTCCAGCAATAGAACACTGTAGCTGTTGGATTAATCTGCTCTGCGATGACATAGATACCACAGTAGTTCTAGAATAATCTATGTATACGTCAGTTATGGCTACAGATGTTTACTATTCCCAGTACAATAATTGCTACATACTCCAATATATCATCCTAGCCGTCGGAGTATGCTGTTCAGGGATGATATAAATGCTACTGAAATTCTAGGATGACGAAGGACTAACCCATTATCCCTCGAGACATTAACAAGTGATGTCAGAGTACCTTTGCCGCTGAGCTATTTTGTTCACAGATAATTTAATTTTCGCAGGCATTCCAGAATAGTTAATGCGTAGCAGGGTTATGGCAACAGATATTTATAATTCACCGTACGGTGCTTAGAAGATCCGTCAAGAGAGCGCTGTACCCGTTGAATATACCGGCTCAATGACGATGTAGATTCTATAGCAACTCTGCAGTGACAAAGTACAGAACCGTTATAGCTCGAGACATTGACAATTGCCGTAAGTTTACTGAGTAAAACCATCATCTCATTCCTGCAGCCGTTTGATTAATCTGTTCACTGATAATATAAATTCCAGTGTCGTTGGAATTTACTACTGCAGAACTTACGTTATCAGCGTTCAAATTACTCCAAATGCTACAGTACTGTGATGACGACTGTACTTGGTACTTTGTCGTCAATTGTTCATGTATTGGCCGGTAATGGATTTGTCTCATCTGTCTCTTGTCAGTCCAGAATTGCTTCAGAATCTATATCATCATTCAATAGATCAATCCAACGACTACAGTGCAGTGTTGATTGATGTGCTAAGAACCGTACTGTCAATTCCAACTAACTCTAGACTTAAAGATACTATACAATGATTATCCTAGAATCTCCTTGGAATATAAACATCACTGAACAGATTAATCTAACGGCTGCACTGCTGTGTTGGTGGATGCACGTTCTGCCGTACTGCCAATTGTAAATGTCTCTAGATATAACCGAGCTATACACAGATTACTCTATTCTAGCTATTTAACTTGTACCCGTAGTGTTCAAATTAATCCAACGGCGAAAGCGCAGTTGTTATGGCTGTACTCAGTACTATTTCTTGACCTTCTAATATCTAGAGAGATAATGGGTGAGTCCATTGCCATTCTAGATTTGCAGAAGAATTTTCGTCATCACTGAAAGGTATTAATCTAACGGCTATAGTGTTCTCTTGGTGGACGTACCATCTACCATACTGAGAGGTCTAAATATCTTTAGCTATAAATGCCTTATACATTGACTATTCTAGAGCTCGTGTGGAATACATACCACCGTTGAACATGTAATCCAAACAGTTAAAGTTATGTGATGATGGCTGTTCTCAGTACTCTTGTGTCAATTGCTAACATCTCGAGCTATAACGAATCCGTCCTTCGTCATTCTAGAATTGCTATAATAACCATATCATCATTGGAGAGGTTAATTCAACGGCTTCAGTGCGCTGTTGATTGATGCACTGAGTATCGTACTGAAAATTGCGAATTTCTGTAGCCATAACCATGCTGTATATTGTTTATTCTAGTATTCCGGTTAAACTTATATTGCCAGAGAACAAATTAGTCCAACGGCTAAAGAACTGTGATGATCGCTGTACTGAATACTGTTACGTCAACTGTTGATATCTCGAGCGATAACGTGCAAGGCCTTTGTTGTACTAGAATAGCACCAGAATCTGCATCAACACTAAAGAGGTTAGTTCAAGGGCTACAGTGCTCAGCTGATGGACGCACCAACCACCGTATTGGGAATTGGAAATATCTCTAGTCATAACTGATGTATACATTGATTATTATACAAATATTGCGCCTTATAGATCATCGGTGAGCAAATTAATCCAACGCAACAGTACTGTTTAGATGGCTGCATACGGTAGTGTTACGTCAATTGTCAATATATCGAGTTCTAACGGATCTGTCTTTTGTTATCCTAGAATTGCTATAGAATATAAGTCATCATTGACGAGGTTAATCCAACGGGTACAGTGATGTGCAGATGGATGTACTACGTTGCGTACTGTCAATTGTTAATGCCTCTAGCCACAACCGTAGCATACATTGATTATTCTGTAATAGCTCTTTAATATAAATAATCTGTGTACCAATTATTCCAACGACTAATGTACTGTGATGATGGCTGTACTTAGAACTCTTCCGTCAATTGGTGGAATCTCCAGCGATAGTGAGTCAGTCGTTTGTCAATCTAGAATAGCAATTGTATATAGAAAATCACTGAAGAGATTAATCCAATGGTTACAATGCTCTGTTGGTTGATGTGCCAACTACCGTATTGGATAATATAAATATCTCTAGGAATAACTGATTTATACATCGATTATTCTGGATGTGCCGAGGAATATATATGGTCCGTGAACAGACTAATCCAAGAGATGTAATGCTATGATAATTGCAGTAGTCAGTACTTTTACGTCAAACATTAATATCTCGAGATATGTCGGATTTGTATTTGGTCAATCTAGAAATGCTATAAAATCTACATCATCATTGAAGAGGATAATTCGGCAGCAACAGTACTCTGTTGATGGATGTGCTACGTACCGCGCTCTCACTTGTTAACATCTGTAGCCATAAATATATTATCCATTGCTCATTCTAGAATTGCCCTGAAACTTAAGTTATCATTGAACAAATTAGTCCAACGGCTAAAGCACTGTGATGGTGGCTGCGCTCAGAACAGTTTCGTCAATTGTTAATGTGTAGAGCTATAACCGATCGATCTTTTGTCATTCTAGAAATGCTACATGGTCTGTATCTTCATTGATGTGGTTAATTCATCGCCTTCCGTGCTATATTGATGGATATGCTACGTAACGTACTGTCGAATGTAAATGTCAGTAGCTATAACTGTACTTTACATCGATTTCTCTAGAATTTCCGTGAAGCTCAAATTATCAGTGAACAAATTAGTCCAACCCATAGAGTACTGCGATGGTAGCTGTACTCAGTACAGTTTCGTCAGTTGACAATATCCCGAGCGATAATGTTTAAGTCCTTTCTTGTTCTAGAATAGCAATAAAATCTAAGTCACCACTCAACAGATTAATGCAACGGCAACAGTGCTCTATTGGTTGGTGTATCTACTACAGTACCGGGAATTGCAAATATCTCTAGCATCAACTGATGTATACATAGCTTATTCCATAACTACTGTGGAATTGAAGACGTCAATGGACTGATTAATCGAACGGCTACAGTGCTCTCATGTTGGATCTACTAACTGCCGTACTGGAAATAGTTAACGTCTCTAGCCATGACTGTTGTATATAACGATTGTTCTAGAAATACTGAGGAATTTAAATAGTCACCGAACTTATTAATCTAACGGCAACTGTGCTCTACTAATGGATGCAACAACTAACGCACTGGGAATTGAAAATGTCTTTTGACGTAACTGATTTGTACATTGGTTGTTTTAGAACTACTGGAAATTCAAGTCATCACAGAACAGATCAACCGAACGCCTACAGCGCTCTATTGGTTGATTTACCGACGGCCGCACTGGGCGTTGTAAACGTCCCTATCCACAACTGATGTATACATTGGTTATTCTAGAACTACTGTGGAACTTGAATCATCACTGAACAGGTTAATACTACGGCTACAGTAACTGTGATGATTGATGTGCGCAGTAGTGTGTTGTGAGCTGCTAATGTCTCGAGGTGAAGCGGATCTGCCTTTATCCATTCTAGAATTGCAATAAAATCTATATCACCATTGAAGAGGTTAATTCAACGGCTTCTGTGCTACTGTACTGTGATAATGGATGTGCTACGTACCGTGCTGTCAATTGCAAATATCAGTAGCCATAACTGTACCATACGTTGATTATTCCAGAATGTCATTTAAACCTGAGTTATCAGTAAACAAGTTAGACCAACGGCTAAAGTACTTTGATGGTGGTTGTGCTCTGTACTGTTTCGTCAACTGTCAATATCTCGAGAAATATTGGGAGAGTCCTTTCTCATTCCAGGATTGCACTAGAACGTAAATCATCACAGAACGGATTAATCGAGCTACAGTCGCCTATTGGTGGATGTACCAACTACCCTACTGGGAAATGCAAATATCTCTCCCTACAACTGATATATACATAGATTGCTCTAGAGCTGCTGTCGAATTAAGTCGTCAGTGAACAGATTAATGCAACGGGTGCAGTGCTGTGATAATGGCTCATGCTTGTGACCTTTTATCAATTGTTGTTATTTCGTGCTACGGCGGATCTGTCTTTTGTTATTCCAGAATTGCTATAGAATCTATATCATTATTGTAAAGATTAACCCAACGGCTACAGTGCTCTGTCCACGAATGTATAAAGAACGGTGCTCTCAACATATAATATCTCTATCCGTAGCCGTGGTATACATTTATTACTCCGGACTTGCCATGGAACATACATCATCCGTGGTAAAATTTATCCATCGGCTACAGTGCTCAATTCGTGGATGCATCAACTACGGTACAGGGTATTTCAAACATCTCTAGACATATCTGATGTATACACTGGTTATTATAGGGTACTGTGTAATTTATTTCATTAGTGGGCAAACTAATCCATGCCCACATTACTGTCATCATTGTTGTTCTTAGTACTCTGTTGCCAGTTGCTAATATCTCGAGCTGTAACGGATATGTCTCTTGTCATTTTAGAGTTGCTATAGTATATACATCATCATTGAACAGATTAATTCGACGCCTACAGTACCATGAAGATGCATGTACTAGGAAGCTTACCATCAATTGCAAATGTCTCCAGCCATAAGCGCCCTACATATTGATTACTCTAGACGTTCCTTGGAATTTATATCGCCAGTGAACAAATTAATCCAAATGCTACAGTACTATGTTGATGCCTTTACTGAGTACAATTTCATAAATTATATCTCTGGCGGTAATGGGTCAGTCCTTTGTCACTCTAGAACATCTATGTTATCTAAATCATCAGTGAACTGGACAATCCAAAGGCTACAGTGCTTTGTCGATGGATGTATTAAGAAGCGTAGTCTCATATGCAAACGTCTCTATCAATAGCCGTCCTATACCTTGGCTACCATAGGCTTGCTATGGGATTCAATTCTTCACTGAACAGATTAATCCAACGGCTACAGTGCTCTACTGGTGGACGTACCTACAAACTTCCTGGCAATTGTAATTTTCTCTAGCCTTAACTGATGGATACAATGTTTTTTTCTAGATATCTTGTGGAATTTAAGTCATCAGTTACCTAACTGCTGCAAAGGCTGCAGCAATGTGCTGAAGTCACTACACAGTACTGTTATGACATTTGTTACTGTCTCGAACCATAACGGATACGTCCTTTGTCATCCTAGAATTGCTACAGTGTCGACGTAGTCATTGAAAACGTTAATCCAACGGCTGCAGAGATCTGCTGATGCATGTACTATGTAACGTACTGTCAATTGTAAATATCTCTCGGCATAACTGTGACGTACATTGATTACTCTAGATTTGCCGTTACACTTATATTATCATTGAACACATTGGGCCAATGGCTGCTGTACTCTGATGATGGCTATCATTAGTAGTGCCTCGTCAATTGATAATATCGCGAGCGATAATGCGCCAGTGCTTCTTCACTACAGAATTGCAGCAGCATTTGGACCACTACTGGACAGCCAAATCCATGTGCCACGTTGATGCATTGGTGGATGTCCCAACAACTTAACTGGGAAATGTTAATATCTCTGGTCATGACTGACGTGAACATTGATTATTCTAGATATCCTGCGGAATTTAAATAAACACTGAAACGATTAATTCATCGGCTGCAGTTCTCTCTTGGTGGATGTACCAACTACCGTACTGGTTGTTGTAGATGTGTCTATCCATAACCGATGTATACATTAATTATGCTAGTGTTGATGTGGAATTCAAAACATCATTGGGTAGATCAATCCAATTGTTACTGTGCTCTATTGGCGGAAGTTCTGAGAAACGTACATTCAGTTGTTTATATCTCTAGCCATAACCGTACTATACATTCATTATTCCAGAAATGACGTGAAACTTATTTTATCAGTGAACAGGTTACTCCAACGGCTAAATTACTGTGACGATGCCTGTAGTCTGTACTGTTTCTTCAATTGTTAATACCTCGAGACATGATGGGCCTGTCATTTGACATCCTAGAATAGCAATATAATTTAATCCATCACTGAACAGTTTAATCCAACGGCTACAGCGATATATTGGTGGATGTACCTGCTACTGTACTGGGAATAGTAAATATCGCTAACCATGGCTGATGTATACATTGACAATTCCAGGACTACTGTGTAATTTTAGTCATTACTGGACAGATCAATTCAACGTCTACAGAGCTCTATTGGTTTATAAACCAACTACCGCACGGCGCATTCTATTCATCTCTAGCCATAGCTGTTGCATACATTGATCATTCTAGAACTACTGTGGAATATAAATCATAAGGGTGTAGATTAATCCTACGGCTGCAATACCCTTATGATGGCTGCACACAGTAACGTTATGTCAATTGCTCATACCTCGAGCTACAGCGGATCTGACTTTTCTTATTCTAGAACTGCTATAGTATCTACAACCTCATTGAAAATATTAATTCAATAGCTACAGTGTTCCTCTGATGGAGGTAATATGTTCCGTCCAGTTCATTGCATGTATCTGTTCCCATAACCGTGCTATACATTTATTATTTCTGAATAGCTGTTAAACATAAATTAAGGTGAGCAAATTTTTTCAACGGCTAAGGCACTGTGATGATGGCTGTACGCAGTGCTCTTTCGACAATTGTTAGTGTCTCGAACGATAAAGGGTCATTCCTTTGTCATTCTAGAATTGCAATGGAACTTTGTTCATCACCGAACAGATTAATGGAACGGGTATATTACTCTATTGGTGGACATTCGAACTACAGTACTTTGAGTTGTAAATGTGTCTAGACATAACTGATGAATATATTAATCATTCTAGAATTACAATGGAACTTAGATCGTCTGCGGGCAGGTTACTCCAGCGGCGGTAGTAACGTTATGATGGTTGTATCATTACTGTCTCGTCAATTGTTAATATCTCGAGCTATAATGGATACTTATCTTTGTCATTCTACAATTGCTACGGAACACAAATCTTCATTGAACAGGTTAATCCAACGGCTGCAGTGCACTGTTGATTGATGCCCTGTGTGCCGTGCAGTCAATTCTAAATATCTCTAGCCATAACTGTACCATATATTGATTATTCTGGAGTTGCTGCTAAATCCAATTGTTCAGTTAAAGAATTATTCCAACTGCTAATGTCCTGTGATGATGGCTGTACGCAGCACTGTTTTCTTAATTGCGAATGACTCGAGATATAACGGATCAGCCTTCTCTAATTCAAGAATGGCTACAGAATCCAAATCATCATTGATCAGGTAAATCGAACGGCTGCTGTACTCTATTGGTATATGTTCCTGCCACTGTACTGTGAACTGTTAATGTCTCCAGCCATATCTGATTTATACATTGGTTATTCTATAACTAACGTGGAATTTAAGTCATCAGTAAAGAAAATAGAACAACGGCTAAAGTGCTGTGATGATGGCTGTGTGTAAGTACAGTATTGTCAGCCCTTAGTCATTCTAGAATTGCAATAGAATTTAAATCATCACTTAAAAGATTAATCATGCGACTACCGCGCTCTATTGGTGGACGTAATAACTACCGTGCCGGGAGGTCTAAATATCTCTAGCCATAACAGATGTAAGCACTGATTACTCTTGAACTACTTTGGAACTAAAGTCACGAGTGAACAAATTAGTCCTACCGCTAAGGTAAAATATGATTATGGCTGCACTCAGAACTGCTTCGTCAATTGTTAATATCTCGAGTTATATTTGGTCTCTCCTTTGCCATTCTACAATGGCAATAGGATGCAAATGAGAACTGAATGGTTATTACAATGGCTACACTGCTCTATACCAAATACCGTACTGGGAATTGTAAATACCTCTATCCATAGCTGGTGTATGCACTAATTTTTCCAGAACTGCTGTGGAATTTAACGACAGTTGAAAGGCTGTTGCAACGGCACAGTATATATATGATGGCTGATTTAAGTACAGTCATGACAATTGCTGCTATCTTTTGCTATGACGAATCTGTAGTTGCAATTCTGGAATTGCTATAGAATCTAAATTTTCACTTTACTGTTTGATCCAACCGCTACAGTGATCTGCTGATAGACGTACTAGGTAACGTACTGGGGATTCTAAATATCTCTGTCCATAACTGAAGCACACTTTGATTATTCTAGGACTACTGCTGAATCTATGGCGTCAAGGAGCAGATTAATCCAACGGCTGTACTACTATGATGATGGCTGTACTGAATACTGCTATGTCAATTGTTAATGTCTCGAGCTATAGCGAATTCACCTTTTCTTAATCTTGAATTGCTACAGAATCGAAATCATCATGGAACAAATCAATTCAACCGCTTCAGTTCATTAACAGCTGTTAATGGATGTACTAAGAGCCGTACCTTCAATTGTAAATATCTCTAGCCATAACCGTACATTGCATTGGATAGCCGAGACTTGCTTTGGTACTTAAGCCGTCACTAAAATGTTTAATCCATCATCTACAGTGCTTTCTTGGTGGATGCACCAACTAACGTACAAGGAATTGTGAATATGACTGTCTATAACTTGTGTATACGTTGATTATTCTAGAAATTCTGTGGAATTCAAATCATTAGTGAAATGATTAATCAAACGGCTGCACTATAGAGGCAATGGCTGCACTCGGTACTGTCATGCCAATTGTTATCATCTCGAGCTACAACGCATATGCCTTTTGATATTCTGGATTTGCTGTAGAGCATTTCGTCACGGTACAGGTTAATCCAGCGGCTACTGTGCTCTTCTGACGGTTGTACTATGTACCGTACAGTCAATTGCAAATGTCTCAAGACATAAATGTAATATACGTTGATTATTCTAGAACTGCAGATGAATACAAGTTGACAGTGAAAAACATTCAAGCGACATATGTACGATGGCTGTAGTCAGCACTGTTTCGTCAATTGTTAATGCCTCGAGCGATAATGTGTCTGTCCTATGTGATTCTAAAATTGCAATGAAGTTCAGGTCATCACGGAACAGAATAATCCAATGGCTAGAGTGCCCTTTCGGTGGACGTACCAACGACCGAACGGGGGACTCTAAATTTCTCTAGCCGTAACTGTTGTATGCATTGATCGTTCCAGAAATTCCGTGGAATATGCACCATCATTTAACAGGTTAATCCAACGTCTAAAGTGTCCTCTTGATGGACGTACAAAGAGCCGTACTGTCAATTATAAATGCATCTACGCTCAACCGTACCTTACATTGACTACCCTCGACTTGCGTTTGTCGCTTAAATCAACACTGAATTGGTTAATTAACGGTTACTCTGCTCTATTGGTGGATGTACCAACCATAGTACCGGGAATCGTCAGTATCTCTATACTGATCTGATGTATGCATTGGCTACTCCAGACTTGCTTCGAAACTTACAGCGTCAGTGAACCAATTATTCCAACGTCATCAGTATTGTGATGATGGCTGTACTCGGTACTGCTACGTTTATTGTTAACGGCTCGAGCGGCAATGTATCTGTCTTTTGTCAATCTGGGTTTGCCATTGAATATATGTTATCATTGAACAGGTTAATCGAGCTGCTGCAGCGATCTGCTGGTGGAGTTACTAAGTACTGTTTGTCAACTGCTAATATCTCAAGCTATAAGCGCACTACACATCGGTTATTCCAGAATGGCAGTGGAATATATGCCATCAAGGTACAGAATAGTCCAACGAATTTCATTACTGCTATGATGGCTGTACACAGTGCTCTGTTGTCAATTGTTTATATCTCGAGCGATAGCGGACCTGCCTACTTTCATTCTCGAATTGATGTAGTATATATGTCATCGGTGGACGGATTAATAGAATGGCAACAGAGCTCTGTTGGTGGATCTACCCAGTACCACACTGCCGACCGTAGATTTGTCTAGACGTACCCGTAGTGTGCATTGATTATTCTAGAATTGCTTTGTAATTTAAGGCATCAGTGAACAAACTATTCCAAATGATACAGTACAGTGATGACGGCTGTACTCAGTACTGCGTTATCAATTGTTAGTATTTACATCGATATTGGATATGTCCGTTGTCATTCCAGAATTGCTATTGATTCTATGTCGTCATTTAACGGATTAAACCAACGGCTACGTCCCTCTGTTTGTGTATGTACTAAGTACCGCTCACGCAATTGTAAACACCTCCAGCAACATCCGTCCTATACATTGACATTTCTAGAATTGCTGTAGTACCTACATCAATAGTGAACAAACTATTCCAACGCCAACGTTACTGTGATGATGGCTGCACTCAGTCGTGCTATGTAAATTGCTAATACCTGGCGTTGCAATGGATATGTAGTTTGTCATTCTGGTATTACAACCTAATATAAATCGCCATTGGGTAGTTCAATCCAATGGCAGCAGCGCTCTTCTGGTGGGTGTACAAGGTACCCTTACGCCCATTGCAAATTTCTCTTACCATAAGCGTACAGTACATTGACTATTCCAGACTGGCAGCGGAATAGAAGTCATCAACCAACGAAATAAACTAACGAATACGGTATAATGATGACGGCTGTACTCAGTACTGTGCTGCCAGTTGTTTACATCTAGAGGATCAATGGCTATATCTACCTTCATTCTAGAATTGACGTGAATATAAAGCATCAGTGAATGGATTAATAGACCGGCAACAGCGCTCTGTTGGTAGATGCACTAAGTACCGTACTCTCAATTGCAAATGTTAATGCCATAACCGTCCTATACATTGATTATACCACAATTGCATTGGAATTTGTGTCACCGGTGATCACATTAATCAAACGACTGCAGTACTGTGATGATGGCTGTCCTCTGTACCCTGTTGTCAATTGTTATTGTCTTGAGCGGCAATGTATAAGCCCTTTTTCACTTTCGAATTTTTTATAAATTAATTCGTCAGTGATCATATTAATCCAACGGCATCAGTCCCCTGTTTATATCTCTAGCCATAACTGATATTTACATTGAATATGCTAACATCGCAGTAGAATTTGAATCATCACTGTACAAATTCATCCAACGGCTGCATTACTATGATGATGGCTATACTCAGTACCATGTTTTCAATTGCTAGTACCTCGAGCGATAATTGATCTGTTCCTTGTCATTCTAGGATTAATCCAACGGTTGCAGTACTGTGATTATGGTTCTTCTCGGGACTGATATGTCAGCTGTCAATATCTCGAGCACTAGTGGATGCGCCATTTGTCATGCTACAACATCAACAGAATTTGCACCACCACGATAGAGATTAATCTAACCGGTACAGTAATCTGTCGATGGCCATACAGGGTACCGAACTCCTAGCTGTAATAATCTCCAACCACAACTGATATATACATTGCCACTCTACCATTGCAGAAGGTGTTAGATAATTAGCGAACTGGTTACTTCAATGGCTCTGGTGTTACGTAGATTGCTACGCTAAGAAATGTATTGAAAATTGTCTACTTCACTACCTGTAGATCATCTATCCATTGGTCATTCTAGGAATGCCATCGAGATTAAATCATGAGTGAGCAAATTAATCCTGCGACTTAATAAATGTGATAATGGCTGCACGCGATACCGTTTTGTCCATTGTTAACGACCCAAGCTGTAACAGAATCCTCTTCGGTCATCCTGGAACTGCTATGAAGTGTGAATCATCAGAAAACTGATTAATTCAGCGACTACAGTGCTCCGCTAGAGGATGTAGTATGTACCGTGGTCTCAATGGTAAACACATCCAGCTATATCTTACTTATACATTGATTACTCTATTATTGCTATAGAAATAGAATCATCAGTGAACAGGTTAATAAAACGGCTACATTACACTAATGATGGCTCTACTCAGTTCTGTTTTGTCACATGGTGATATGTCTATCGATAATGGAACTGTCTTTTTTCATTCTAGAATTGCTACTTAATATAAAACAACAGTGAGCAGATTAATCCAGCGGCTACAGTGCTCCGTCGATGGATGTACTAAGTATCGTACTGTCAATTGTAAATATCTGCAGCCTTAACCGTACTATAAGTTGACTATTCCAGAATTGACGTTAATCTAAAGATGTCATTGAACAAATTGGTACAGTGGCTAATGTACTGTGATGATGGACGTACTCAGTTCTGTTTCATCAATTGTTAATGTTTCTAGATATAATGGATCTGTCACTTGCCATTCTATAATTGCTATATAATATAAAGTATCGTCGAACACACGCATCCAACGGCTAGATTGCTCCCTTGATCGATCTCCAAAGTTCCGTACCGTCAATTTTATATATCTCTAGCTATAAACGAACTATACATTGGTTATTCCAGAATTGCTGTTAAACGTATATTATAAGTGAGAACATTATTCCAACTGCGAAAGAAATGTGACGACGTCCGTACTCGGTTCTGCTTCGTTAGTTGTTAATGCCTCGAGCAATATTGGGTCAGTCCTCTATCATTCTAGGATTGCAATATTTCATATATCATCACTGCAGAGAATATTCCTACGGCTACAGTGCTCTATTTGTGGACACGCCAAAAATCGCAATGGGAATTATTAATATATCAAGCAGTAGCTGATGTATACATTGATTATTCTAGAACTACCGTGGAATATATATAATCAGTGAACGGATTAATCCAACGGCAACTGTATAGTTATGATGGTCGTACTCACTGCCATTATGACAATTGTTAATATCTATAGATACAACGGGACCTTCTTTTGCATTCTAGAGTTGCAATTGAATCTACACCATCATTGAACGGGTCCTGTCAACGTCTACAGTGCTCTGTCGACGGATGAACTGAGTACCTTATTGTCAATTGTAGATGACTGATAACATAAGCGTACTATACATTGATCACTGCAGAGTTGCAGTTAAACTTAAATTATAAGAGAACAAGTAAATCCAACGGATAAAGTACGGTGATGATTGCTGTTCTCAGCACTGTTTGGTCATCTGTTACTGTCTCTAGCCATAATGGCCCAGTCCTCTGCCATTCTAAGATTGCAATAGTAATTAGATCATCACTGAACAGTTTAATCCAACGGCTGCAATGCTCTGCCCTTGGATGTACTAACTACTGTATTGGGAGTAGTAAATGTCTCTAGCCGTAACTGATGTATACATTGGTTATTCTTGAACTACTGTGTAATATAAAATATCACTGGACGGATTAATCCAATGGCTGTGGAACTCAATTGGTGGATACACCAGCTACTGCACGGGGAATAGTAAATGTCTCTAGCCATATCTGATGCGTTCATTGATTACACTAGAAATACTGCTGAACACAAATCGTCACTGAACCGATTTATGCAGCTGCTGCAGTACTGCGATGATGGCTGTGCTCTGCACTGTTATGTCAATCGTCTATATCTCGAGCTGAACGGATATGTGTTTTGACATTCTAGAAATTCTATGGCATGTACGTCATCATTGAACAGTTTAATTCAACGACTATAGTGCACCGTTGACGAATGTACTAAATATTGTACTGGCAATGGCAAATATCAGTAGCCACAACCGCACTATGAATTGATTATTCTAGCAATGCTGTTAAACGTAAATTATCAGTGAGCAAGTCTGCATAACGGTTGAAGTATTGTGATGATGGCTGTGTTCAGTACGGTTTCGTCGATAGTCAAAGCCTCGAGCAATAATGCGCAGTCCCACGTCATTCTAGAACGGCAATTGATTTCATATCATCACTGAACAGATTAACCCAAAGGCGGCAGTGCTCCATAGGTGAATTTAACAGCTACTGTACTGGGAATTGTTAGCATCTCTAGGCATATCTGGTGTACACATTGAATATTCTAGAACAACTGCTGAATTTTAGACATCACAGAACAGATTATTCCAACGACTACAGGCCTCTATTGGATTATGCAGCAACTACCGCACTGGGAATTGGAAATATCTCTAGTCTAGACTGATGTATACGTTGACTATTGTAGCACTGCGGTGGAATTTAAGTCATCATTGAGAGGATCAATTCAATTCTACAGCGCCCTGTAGATTGTGGTACTAAGCAGCGTGCTTACATTTATAAACATCGCTAGCAATAACCTTACTGTCCATTGATTATTCTCCCCTTGCTTTGGCATTTTCGTCATCAGTGATCAGACAAATTCATTTCTACAGTGCTGTGTTGATGGATGTATTAATAACCGTACTTACAGTCATAAATACCTCTGGCCATGATCATGCCATACATTGATTATCCTATACTTTCTTTGCAATTTACATCATCCGTGAACAAGTTAATACAGCGGCTACAGTACTGTGATGATGGCTGTTCTCAGTTCCGTTTCGCCAATTGTTAAGGTCTCGAGCGATAATGTGTCTGTCCTTCGTAACACAAGAATTGCAAGGGAATATAAATCATCACTCGAAAGATTAATTCAATGGCTACATTGGAGAATGTATCGAATACCGTCATGGGAACTGTTTATATCTCTAGCCATAACTGATGTATACATTGATTATTCTATAACTGCTGTCGAACACAAATCATCACTGAACTGATTAATCCAATGGCTACATTGCTCTATTAGTAGATGAAATAGCTACCGTACTGGGAATTAATGATAACTCTGTCCGCAACTGTTGTATACATTTCTTATTATAGAACACCCGTGGAATTTAATTCATCACTGAACAGACAAACCCATCGGCTACGGTGCTATATCGGTGGATACATCGACTACCGTACTAGCTATTGTAAATATAAGCAGCCAAGGTTGACACATACATAGTTTATTCTAGAACTACTGTGGACTTGAATCATCCGTGAACAGGTTAACAAATCGACTGCAGTGATGTGATGGTGGCTGTACTCAGTTCTGTTTCGTCAATTGTAAATGCCTCGAGATATAGTGGGTCGGGCTTTTGGCATTCAAGAATTGAAATGGAAATTATATCCTCACTGAACAGATCAATGCAAAGGCTACAGAACTCTGTTGATAGATGCACTAGGAACCGTAATGTCAATTGCAAATATATCTAGCCATAATCGTACTATACATTGATTATTCTGGTATTGCTATTTAATACAATTTCCCAGTGAAGTAATTAGTCCAACGACTAATGTAATGTGATGGTGGCTGCACTCAGTACTGTATCGTCAATTGGTAATATCTCGATCCATAATGGATCAGTCCTTTGGCATTCTAGAGATGCAAAAGAATATAAAACATCACGGAACAGATTAATCCAATGGTTACAATGCTCGATTCGTGGATGTACCATCTACCGTGCAGGGAGTTGTAAATATCTCTGTCCATAACTGACTTATACAGATTATTCTAGAACTACCGTGGAGTATATATCATCAGCGAACAGATTAATCTATCGGTTGCAATACTGTGATAATGGCTGTGCTCAGTACTGTCATGTCAATAGTTAATGTCTTGAAAGATAATGAATCAGTCTTTTGACATTCTAGAGCTGCTACGGAATTTATATTGTTATTGAACATACCAATGCAGCAGGTACAGTGACCTGTTGATGGACGCACGGAGTACCGTAGCGTCAATTGTAAGTGTCTATAGCACCAACGGTACTATACATAGATTGCTCTAGTATTGTTGTTAACTATATGTTTCCAGTGTGCAAATTAGTCCAACGGAAAATGTGCTGTGACGATAGCGGTAGTCATTACTGATTCGTCAATTGTTATTTTCTCTAGCGATAATGAGTCAGACCCTTGTCGTTCATGAATTGCAGTGGAGTATATATCATTACTGAACAGGCTCATCCGATGGTTAGAATCATCTATTGGTAGATGTGCCAACTACCGTCCTGGGACTTTAAATACCTCTGTCCGTAACTGATTTATACATTGGTTATTGTAGTACTGCGGTGGAATTTATATCGTCAGAGAACAAATTAATCCAGCGGACGTATTACCGTGTGACGGCTGTACTCAGTACAGCTGTGCCACTTGTTAATATCTCGAGATATAGCGGATTTGTGTTTTGTCACTCTAGAAATGCCATAGAACATACATCATCATTGAAGAGGTTAATTCATCGGCTTACGTGCTGTGTTGACGGATGTGCTACATACCGCACTGTCAATTGTAAATATCGGTAGACATAGCCGCACTATACACTGATAACTCTAGAATTTCTCTTAAACGTAAGTTGTCAATGATCAAATTATACCAACGCCTAAAGTACCGCGATGGTAGCTGTACTCATTAATGTTTCGCCAATTGATAGTGTTCCGAGCGATAATGTGTACGTCACTTCTTACCCTAGCCCTGCAATAGGAACTAAATCATCGCTGAACAGATTTGTCCAACGGCTACAGTACACTATTGGTGTATGTACCGACAAACGTTCTAGGAATAACAAATATCTCTAGCTAAAGCTGATGTATACATAGATTATTCTTGAAATACTGCGGAATTAGGTTTCTCAATGGACTGAATAAACCAACGGGTGCAGTGCTGTCATTACGTCTCCTCTCAGTACTGTTATGCCAATTGTTATTTGCTCGGGATAGAACGGATCTGCCTCTTGCCATTCTAGAACTGCTATAGAATAAATATCGTCAATGTATAGGTTAATCCAACGGCTAGAGTGCTCTCTTGATTGATATGCTAAGTAGCGTAAGGTCCATTGTCAATATCTGTAGCCATAACGACACCATTTGTTGATTATTCTAGAATTTTCGTTAAACTTACGTTATCTGTGAATAAATTCGTCCAACAGCAAAGGTACAACGATGGTGGCTGTACCCAGTACTGGTTCGTCAACTCCTTATGTCTCCAGCGACAATGGGTCAGTCATTCTTCATTCTATAATTCCAATACAATCTTAATCATTAGTGAATCGATTAATCCAACTGCAACAGTGCTGCATTGGTGGATGTACCAACTACAGTACTGAATATTGCAAACGTCTCTAGCCATACACTGACGAATACAATGATTATTCTAAAAATACTGTGGAATTTAAATAATTACTGAACATATTAATCCAAGGGCGACAGTACTATATTGATGGATTCACCAACTAACCTGCTGGGAATTGTAAATATCTTTTGCCATTACTGATGTGTACATTGGTCATTCTAGATCATGCTGGGAAATTTAAACCATCACTCAACAGACCAATCGAACGCCTACTGTGATCTTTTGGTGGATGTACCGACGACTGAACTGGGAATTGGAAACATCTCTATCCACAACTGATCTATACATTGTTCCTTTTAGAACTACTGTGGAACTTAAATCATCACTAAGCAGATCAATACAACTACTGCTGTACTGTGATGGTGGCTGTGCACAGTACTGTGTTGTCAGTTGTTAATATGTCGAGATATAATGGATCAGTCCATTGTCAATCTAGAATTGCCACAGAACCAGGATCATCATTGAACAGGTTAATCCAACGTCTGCATCACTCTGTTGGTGGACGTACATGCTACCGTACTTCGAATTGTTAATATCTCTGGCCGTATATGATGTATGCACTGGTTACTCTAGAACCTCGGCGGAAATTAGATCATCAATGAGCGGAACAATCCGTTGGCTACAGTTCTGTCTTGATGGATGCACCAACTACCGTACTGGGGATAGTAAATTTCTCTAGCCATAACTGAGGCGTACATTGATTGCACTAGAGCTACAGTGAAATTTATCTGCTCAGCGAACAAATTAGACCAATGGCAAATGTAATTTGATGTAGGCTGTATACAGCACTGTTCCGACAATTGTTAATGTCTCGAGCGCTTATGTGTCAGTCCTTTGTCATTGTAGAGCTGCTGGGGGATTTAGGGCATCACTTAATATATTAATTCGACGTCTACTGTGATCTACTGTTGGATATACCTAATACCATACTGGGATATGTTAGCATCTCTAGTCATGACTGACACAAACATTGACTATTATAGAACGACTGTGGAATTTAAATGTTCGCTGGACAAATTAGTCGAAGCGGCTGCAGTGATCTTTTAATGGCTACACGAACTAACGTACAGGGAATTGTAAATGTCTCATGATATAAAGGAGGAGTGCATTGTTTATTCCAGAATAATGTGAAATTTAGGTCGTCAGAGGACAAATTAATGCAGTGGCTACAGTAATGTGATGATGGTTGTGCTCAGTACTGTTTAGTCAGCTTTTAATGTCTCCATCTCTAATGTTCCTGTCCCTTGGTATTCCAGAATTGCAATAAAATACAAATCATCACTGGACCGATTAATACAATGGAAGCAGTGCTGTATTGGCGGATGTACCTAATACCGTGATGGAAATTGGAAACGTCTCCAGTCATAACTGGAGTATACATTGATTATGCTAGGACAGCTGCGGAATTTAAATCATCACGGAACATATTAATACAACGGCAACTGTGCTTCTTCGATGAATGCACTAAGAACCGCACTGCCAACAGTACATATCTCTAGCTATAACTGTACAATACGCTCACCACTACAGACTTGCTTTGGAACACAAATCATCACTGAAACACATTAATCAAATGACAATAGTGCTCTATTGGTGGATGTATCATCAACCGTACTGGAAATTGAAAATTCCTCTATCCGTAACTGATATACATTGATTACTCTAGAACTGCTGTGCAATATAGATCATCAGTGAGCAGATTAGTCCAACGGCTGTACTACGTTGATGACGGCTGTACTCAGTACACTCATGTTAGTTGTTAATATCCCGAGCTGTAAAGGATAAGGCATTTGGCATCCTAGAAATGCAATATAAATTGCATCATCACTGAACAGATAATTCCAAAGGCTACAGTGTTCTATTGGTGGATGCATGAACTACTGTACAGGGAATTTTAAATGTCCCCAGCCATAACTGAGGAATACAATGATTATTCCAAAGCTACTGTAAAGTTAAAGTCACCGTTGAACATATTTATCCAAAGGCTACAGTGTTATGATGGCTGTACATTGTCCTGTGTTATCAGTTGCTATCGTCTCGAGCCGTAATGAATCTATCCTTTGTCATTCTAGGATTGCTATGGAATCTAACTCATGATTGAAGAGGTCAATGCGACGGATGCAGAGGTCCGTTGATGATTGTACTAAGGACCGTAACGGCAATTGTATATATCTCTTGCCGCAACCGAACTATCCATTGACTACCCTAGACATGCTTCGGAATTTAAATCATCACTGAACAGGTTAGTTAAACTACTACAGTGCTCTATTGGTGGATGTTCCAAAAACCGTCCTATGAAATGTAAATATCTTTAGCTGTATCTGATGCATGCATTGTTTATTCTAAAACAGATGTGGAGACTGAATCATAACTGAACAGATTAATATAGAGGCTAGAGTGGTGTGATGATGGCTGTACTTAGTACTGTGTTGTCAGTTGATTATATTTCGAGCGGCAATTGGTCTGTCCTTTGTCATTCAATAACTGCTATAAATTATATATCATTACCCAGGTGGTTTATTCAACGGATATAGTGCCATGTTGTCTCGTGTACTGGTAACCGTACTGTCAATTGCAAATTGGTCCAATGGATTAGGACTGAAATGATGACTGTACTCAGAACACTTTCGTCAATAGTTAATATCTCGGCGATAGTGTGTCAATCTTTTATCATTCTAGAATTGCAAAAGTTTATAAAACGTCCCGGAACGGATTAATCCAATGGCTAAAATGATCCATTTCTGTATGTAGCGACTACCGTACTGGGAAATGTAAGTATTATTACACATAACTGATGTATAGATTGGTCATTCTCGAACTACCGTGTATGTTATATCACGACAGAAATGATTAATCCAACGACTATTGTATTGTGTTGGTGGATGCTTCAACCATTGTCCTGGATGTTTTAAATAGCTCTATCTACAACTGATGTGTACACTGATTATTCTTGAAATACTGTGGAATTTAAATCATCACTGAACAAACTAATCCAACAGCTACTGTACTGTGATCATGGCTGTACATAGTACTGAGGTGTCAGATGTTAATATCTCGAACTATAACGGATCTGTCCTTTCTCAGTCTAGAATTACTACAGAATACAAATCATCATTGAACACATCAGTCTAGCGGCCACAGTGCTCTGTTAGTAGAAGTTCTAAGAACAGTACTTTCAATAGCAAGTATCCCTAGGCATAACAATGATATACATCGACAACCCTAATCTTACATTTGAACTTAAACAATCACTGAACCGACTAGTCCAACGACTAGAGTACTTTGTCCATGGTTATACCAACTACCGTATTGGGAATTTGAAATGTCACAAGCATTACCTGATACACATACAGATTAGTCTACAACTGTGGAATTTAAATCATTAGCGAACAGATTAATACAACGGCAGCAGTAACCTTATGATGGTTGCACTCCGTACTGCTGTGTCAAGAGCTAATACCTGGAGCTGTAAAGGGCACGCCTTTTGTCAATCCAGAAGTGGTATAGATATGCATCATCACTGAAGAAATTAATTCAATGGCAACAGTGCTCTAGTGGTGGACGCTAAGTACCGTACTGTCAATAGTAAATATCTGCAGCCATAACTGCACTCTTCGTTGATTATACTGGAATGGCTGTCATATTATCAGTAAACAAGTTAGTCCAACGGCAAATGTACTGCGATGATTGCTGTACCCAGTACTGTTTCCACAATTGATAATATATAGGGCAATAATGAGCCAGTCCTCGGTTATTCCAGGATTGCACCTGAATCTAAAACAGCAATGAATCGATTAAGCTAACGACTACATTACTTTATTGGTGTATGTACCTACTACGGTACTGGGAATTGCTAATATCTCTGGCTATAACATATGAAAACATTGATTATTCTAGAACTGGCGTGGAATTTAAATCATCAGTGATCAGATTACACCAACGGCTGTACTAATGTGATGATGGCTATGCCCAGTGCTGTTATGTCAGTTGTTAATGTCACGAGCTATGACGGTTCTGTCTTTTACCATTCTGAAATTGCTGTATAATATACATCATCACTGAACTGGCTAATCCAACGGCTACAATACACTGCTGGTTCATGCTCTAATTACCGTAATGTCATTGGTAAATTTCTCTAGCCTTAACCGTAGTATGTACTGAATATTCTGGTATTGCTGCCAAATTTAAGTTATCAGTGGAGAAATTAATCCGACGTCTAAGTCCTTTTGATGTTGGCTGCTCTCCGTACTCCTTCGTCAATTGTTAATGCCTCGAGCGATAATGGGCCAGACCATTGCTACTCAAGAACTGCTCTAGTATCTGAATCATCACTGAACAGGTTAATCCAACGAATAAGCTATCCTATCGGTGGTTGTACATACTACCGCACTAGGGAATTGTAAATACCCCTCGCCATAACTGACGTATGCATTGATTATTTTAGGAACAATGTGGAATTCAAGTCATCACTGAAGAGATTGACACAACGGCTGCAGTGCCCTATTGGTGGATGTACCAACTATCGTGCTGGGAGTTGTACGTACCTGCAGCCGCAACTGACGTATCCACTGAATGTTGTAGAGCTAATGTGAAACTTAAGTCGTCAGTGAACAAATTAGTCCAAGGGATTGAGTGCACCGATGATGGCTGTCCTCAGCACTGTTTCGTCACTTGCCAATTTTTCGAGCAATAACGCGTCTCTCTTTTGTCATTCCAGAATTGCTATATGACATATATCATCATTGAACAGGTTAATCCAACGGCTACAGTGCCGTGTTGATGGATGCACTTACTCCAGCCCAAGGAATTGTAAATGTCTCCAGGCATGACCGTCCTATAGATTGATTAGTATAGGCATGCTTTTGAATATTCATCACCAGTGAATACATTAAACCAACGGCTACAGCTCTCTGCTGATGCCTGTACTCTAAGCTCTTTCGTCAATTTCTAACGATCCGACCGATATTGGATCAGTCCTTTGGCAGTCTAGTAATGCAAAATAATGTAAACCATCATTAAACGGATTAATCCAACGGCTGCAGTGCTCTGTTGATGCATGTACTAGGAACAGTACTGTCAATTGGAAATATCGCTAGCCATAATCGTCCTATACATTAACTACTCTAGACAGGCTTCGGAACTTAGGTCATCCGTGAAAAAATTTTCCGAACAGATGGAGGGCTCAATTGTTATAGGCATCAAATACCATATTGGGTACTTAAAATACCTGTAGCCATATCTGATGTAGATATTGATAATTCCAGAAAAGCTGTGGACTTCTTATGATGGGTGAAGGGATTAATCCAACGGCACCAGCATTACGTTGATGGCGGCACTCAGAAATGTTATGTCAATTTTAGTATCTCTAGCTAAATCTGATACGTTTTTCGTCATTTCAGAATGGCTATAGACACTAAACCATCACTGGCATTATTAATCCTTCAGCCACAGTGCTTTGATGTTGACTGTACTAAGAACCGCGCAGTCAATTGCAAACATCTCCAACCAAAACCGAAATGTACTTTGAATTCTCTAGAGATGCTTAGGAATTTACGTCACCAGTGTACACATTATTCCAAGGGCTGAAGCACAGTCATGATGCCTCTGATCAGAACAGTTTCTTCCGGTCTTGATGTCCCGAGACATAACGCGTCATTACTTTCTCGCTCTAGAATTGCTATAGAATCTAACTCATGACTGAAGAGATCAATACGACGGACGCAGGGGTCCGCTGATGAACGTACCATGGCCCGTAATGTCAACCATAAATACCTCTAGCCATAACTGCACAATTCATTAACTGCCCTTGACATGCTTCGAAGTATAATTCATCACTGAACATGTTAATCGAACTACTTCAGTGCTCTGTTGATGGATGTCATGTGACAACTATCGTCCTGTGAATTGTAATTGTATCTATCCATAACTGACGTATACATTGTTTATTCTAGAGCAAATGTGGAACTCAAATCATCAGTGAATATATTAATCCAACGGCTGCAGTACCGTTATGATGGCTTTACTAAGCACTGCTATGTCTATTGTAAATAACAAGAGCTATAACTGTTCTGTCCTTCGTCATACTAGGATCACTATAGAATATAAATCAGCATTGAACAGGTTAATCCAACGGCTGCAGTACTCGGTTGGCGGACGGACTAGCTACCGTGCTGCGAATTGTTAATATCTCTAGCCATACGTGGTGCATTCAATGGCAATTGTAGAACTACTGTGGAATCTAAACCGCCACCGATGAGATCAATAAAACGGCCACAGTTCTGTGATGATAGCTGTACCTAGTACTGTGTTGTCAGTTGTTAATATCTCTTGCGGTAATGGCTCTGCCTTTTATCATTCTAGAATTGTTATAGAATACAAGTCATGATTGAGTAGATCAATCCAACGGCTACATTTCCCTGATGATATATGTGCTATGAACCGTACTGTCAATTATAAATATCTCTAGTCATAATCGTATTACACATTGATGACCTTAGACTTGCTTTGGAATTCACATCATCACTGATCACATTGATCCAACGTCTATAATGCTCTCTAGGTGAGTGTGCCAACTACAGTACTGGGTATTTTAAATATATCTTGCCAGGACTGAGGTATACATTGATTATCTATAACTACTGTGAAACTTAAATAATCACTGAACAGATTAGTACATCACCTACAGGGTGGGATTGGTGGATGCACCATCTACCGCACTCAGAATACTAAATATCTCTTGCCATAGCTGATGTATGCATTGATTATTCTAGAACAACTGTGGAACTTAAATCATCTCTGAACAGATTAATACAACTGATAGAGTACTGTGATGATGGCTGTACTTAGTACTGTGTAGGGAGTTGATAATATCCCTAGCGGCAATTGATCAGTCCTTTGTCATTCAGTAATTGCTATAATACCTGTGTCATCATTAAGGAGGCTTATTGAACCGCTACAGTGCCCTGTTTTCTCGTGTACTCAGTACCGTACTGTGAATTGTAAATATCCCTAGACATAATCGTACTGTTCATTGATTACTCAATAATTGCAGTAGATTATAAATCATCACTGGACTGCCTTATCCATCGACTACAGCTCTCTGCTAGTGGATGCAAAGTGATCTACACTTACAATTATAAATATCTCTAACCTTAACCGTACAATACGTTGGGTATTCTGGAGTTGCTTAGTCATTTACATCTTTTGTGACCAAATTAATCCAGCGGCAGCGTTAAAGTGATGAAGGCTGCATTCTCTACTGTGTCATCAGTTGTTAATTTCTCGAGTGATAATGGGTTCGCCTATTGCCTCTCTAGAATTGCAATAGAATTTATATCATGAGAGCAGATTAATCCAACGGCTACATTAACGTGATGACGGCTGTATTCAGCGCCGTTATGGCAATTGTAAATATCTCGAGATGTGACTGATGTGCCTTTCGTCATTCTAGAGTAACAATAGAATCTACGTCATCATTAAACTAGAATTTACAACGGCTACAGTGCTCTGATGATGGATGAACTAAGGACCGTACTGTCAACTCTAAATATCTGTAGCAATAGCAGTACTATTCGATGACTACTCTAGAATTGCTGTTAAAGTGAAATTATCAGTGGACAAATTAGTCGAACGGCAAAAGTATTGTGGCGACTCCTCTACTCAGGACTGTTTCGACAATTGTTATTTTCTCGAGAGATAATGGGTCAGTCGCTTGACACTCTAGAACTGCAAAGGTACTTAAATCATTACTGAACAGGTTAGTCCATCGGCTGCAGTGCTTTAATGGTGGATATACCGACTACAGTACAGTCAATTGTATACATCGCTTGCCTCAAAGGAACAATATATTGATTATTCCAGAATTGCAACTAAATTCAAGTTGTCGGTGAAAAAATTTGTCCAACAGCTAAAGCATTGGCATGGTGGCTGTACCCAGTACTTTTTCGTCAATTGTTAATATCTCGTGAGATAATGGGACAGTCTTTCTTTAATCTAGAAATGAAACAGAAACTATATCTTCACTGAACCGATTAATCCCACGGCAACAATGCTCAATTGGTGGGTGTACCAACTACTGTACCGGGAAAGGTATATACTTGTAGCCATAACTGATGCGTGCATTCATTATCCAGGAGATAATGTTCAATCTATACCATCATCAAACCGATCAATCACCGAACCGATGGGCCATCTACATTCCGGGAAATTTTATACATATCTAGCCATAATTGATGTATGCACAGATTACTCCAGAATCACTGTGAAATTTAACTCATCAGGGAACAGATTAATCCAGCTGCTACAGTACAGTGATGATGCCTGTTGTTTGTACTTTTATGTCAATTGTGAATGCCTCGAGCTATAGGGGATCTGTCTTTCGCCATCCTAGAACTTCTATTGAATGTACATCGACATTGATCATATTAACTCAAATTCCACAGTGCTCTGACGACGGATACACCAACTTCCGCACTGGAAATTGTAAATAACTCTAGCCATAACTGGCGCGTACATTGATTATTCTAGAAATGCTGAAGAACTTAAATCATCAGTGAACAGATTATTCCAACGGCAACAGTGCTCTGCTGGTGATTGTGCTAAATTATGCGCTGTCAGTGTTGTATGTATACCTAGATGCACCAGTACAATGCACATATTATTCTAGAACTGCTGTAGCATTTACGTCACTAGTCAGAAAATTAATCTAACGCCACCGTTACTGTGATGGAGACTGTCCTCAGCCCTGCTATGTCAGTTGTTAATTCCTGGCGATAAAATGGATCTGTTTTTCGTAATTCTAGAATGGCTACATGATATAAATCACCAGAGAATAGATTAATCCAGCAGCTATAATGCTTTGATGGCGTATATGCTTAGTACCTTAAAGTCAACTGTAAATATCTCAAGCCATAACTGTACTATGCGGTTATTATTCCTGTATTGATTTCGTATGTACATCACTAGTGAACAAAGTAATCAAACTGCTAGAATACAGTGATGATAACTGAACACAGTACCGTGTCGCGAAACGTTAATATCTCCTTCGATGATGGATACGTCCTTTGTCATTCTAGAAATCCGATAAAATATAAATTAACATTAAACGGATTAATCCAACGTCCGCAATGCTCTGCTGGTTGATTTACTAAGTACCGTACTGCCAATTGTATATATCCTTAAACATAAACCTAATATACATAGATTGATCCAGAATACCTTTGGAGCGTATGTGGACAAGGAACAAATTGTTCCAACGGCCACGGAACAGCGATGGTGTCTGCACTCGGCACTGCGTTGCAAATTGTTCATACATAAAGTGATAACGGGCTTTCCTTATTTATTCTGTGATTGCTGCAAACCCTAAACCATTATTGAAGACAATAAGCCAACGGCTACATTGGAATGCCGGTAGGTGCGCTAAGTAACATACTGTCATTTGAAGATATCACTTCCCAAAGCCGTACTATACGTTGGTTATTCAAGTATTGCTTTGGAATTCACTTCATCTGTGGACAACGCAATCCAACGGCTACAGCACTCTGACGATGACAGTACTCAGTACAATGTTACCCATTGTTAATATATCGTGGGATGGCGGATCTATGTCCTTTCATTATAGAATTGATGTAGTACGTATGTCATCAGTGAACAGGTTAATTCAATAGCTGCAGTGCTCAGCTGGTGCATTTAATGGGCACCGCAATTTTAGTTGTAAACATCTTTAGCCATAACCGTACTATACATTTATAATCCTAAAATATCTGTCGCATTTAAGTTGTCAATGGACAAATAAATCTCATACCTACTGTACTGTTATTATAGCTTTACTCTGTACTACGTTGTTAATTGCTAATATGTCGAGGGATAACTGATCTCTCTATTGTAATTCCAGAATTGTCATTGAATCTACTTAATCATTGAACAGACTAATACAACAACTGCAGCCCTTTGTTGCTGGATGTTGTATGTACCTTAATCTCAATTGTAAATGTTTCCAGCCATAATCGTAATATACATTGATTATTCTGTAATTGCTTTGGAACTTTCGCCTCCAGCACATAGAGTAATTCAATGGATACAGTATAGTGATAATGGCTGTACTCACTACTCCGTTGCCACTAGTACATGTCTTGGGGGATAATGGAGATGCCTTTTGCTATTCTAGAATTGCTACAGAAGCTGAATCATCAGTGAGCAGATTAATCGAACTGCAGCGGTGCTCTGTTGATGTATGTACCGTGTACCGTACTGTGAATTGTAAATGTCTCTAGCCGTAACCGCTCTATTCATAGATTACTATAGATATGCCTTTGAGTTTACGTTATCAGTGAGCAAGGTAATTCAACGACTACGGTACTGTGGTGTTGACTGCACTCAGTACTGTGGTGTATACTGTTAATATTTCGAGTGATGATGGATCGGTATTTTACCATTCTAGAATTGCTATAGAATATAAATCACCAGTGAATAAATTATTCCAACGGATACTGCAATCTGTTGGTGTGTGACCTATGTACAGTACTCTTAAATGCATCTGTATCTAGCAACGACAGTTATATACAGTCATTATTCTAGAGTTGCTATAGAATTGAAATATTTAGTGCATGTATTAATCCATCGGCAACAGTGCCCTGTTGTTCACTGTACTCAGCAGCGTATTGACATTCGTTAACATCTCCAACGACAATTGCTTTTGCCATTGACCTCCCTACAATTGCCAAACAATTTTGGATAATCATCTAGCAGATTAATTCAATGGTTATAGTCATCTGATGATGGCTACACTCATTACTGTGCTCCCAATTATGAACTTCTCTAGCCATAGCTGATGCATACATTGATTATTATATAACTGCTTTGGTATAAACATAATGGGTGAGCAAATTAATCCCAAGGCAACAATACTGCGATAATGGCTGTACTCAGTACGAATTTAACAGTTGTTAACATTTCCAGTTAAAAGTGTACCTCTCATTTGTCATTCCAGAATTGCTATAGAAATGAAGTCATCAGAGAACGGATTAATCCAACGGCTACAGTAACCTGCTGGCATATGTACTAAGTACCTTACAGACTATTATACCTTTCTCTAGCCATAACTATTGCTTTCATTTATTATTCTACAATTGTTGTGGAATTCAAATCATCAGTGAACATATTAATCCAACCGGTACAGTACTGCGATGATGGCTGTAGCCAGCACTGAATTGTCCATTGTTAACGTATCGAGTGGAGATATATCTCTCCTTTGCCATTCTAGAATTTCCGTAGGATTCAAATCATCACAAAACAGGTTATTTCAGCGCCTGCAGTACTATGACGTCTGTTGTACTCAGTACAGCTATGTCAATCCTTAATATCTCGAGTTAGAACGGATATTTGCCATACGCAATTGCTACATGTCTTTTGTCATTACGCAATTGCTACGAAAGCTGCATTGTCATTGAACAGGTAAATTCAACGTCAACAGTGAGCTATTAATGGATGCACTGAGTACCGTACTGTCAAATTTAAATTTCTGTAGCCATAACGGTTCTATGTATTGATAATTCTAGAATTACTGTTAAACTTATGTTATCAGTGAACTAATTAGTACAACGGCTAAAGTATTGTGATGACACCTGTACTCAGTACTTTTTCGTCAATTATTAATGTCTCGAGCGATAATGGGTCAATCCTTCGTCATTCTCGAATTGTAATAGGATATATATTCCCATTGAACACATTAATTCGGCGGCTGGTGTGCTCAATTGATGGATGTAACAAATACTGTACTGGGAATGGTAAATATCTGAAGCAATAACTAATGTATACATTGATTACTTTAGAACTGCTGTGTAATTTAAGTCATCATTGAACAGTCTAATCCAAACCTACATTGATCTATTTGTGGATGCACCAATTACAGATCCGGGAACTCTACATACCTCCCACGAAAACTGATGCATACCTTAATTATTCTAGGAGACCTGTGGAATTTAAGTCATCGGCGAACCGATTAATCCAGCAGCTGCATTTCTGTGATGATGGCTGCATTCGGTACTCTTATGTCAATTGTTTAATCCACGAGCTATAACGGGCCTGTCCTTCGTCATCCTAGAATTGCTAACAATCCACATCATCATTGAGCACGTTAATTCACGGCTACTATGCTCACTTGATGGATGTACTAGGTACCGTACTATCAATTGTAGATATTCCTGATCATAAGCGCACCATACGTTGATTATTCTAGAATTGCAGTGACACTATAATTATAAGTGAACAAATTAATCCAACCGCTAAGATACTTTGATGACGGCTGTACCCAGTCCTGATGCGTCAATTGTTACTCTCTCGAGAAATAATGGATCAGTTCTTTGTCATTCTAGAATTGCAATAGAATTCCAATCGACACTATACAGAATAACTCACTGGCAAGTGTGCTCTATTGGTGGACGTACCTAATACTCTCCTGGGAATTGTAAGCATCTCCAGCCACAACATGCGTATACATTCTTATACTAGAAGGATTGTGGGATTCAAATCATTACTGGCAATGTTAATCCAGCGGCTACAGTACTCTTTCGATGAATGTATTAAGAGACGTTCTGTCAATTGTAAACATCCCTAGCAATAACTGTACCATGCGCTCACTACCCTAGACTTAATTTGGAATTAAAGTCATTACTGAACATGCTAATCAAACGACAATTGTGCTCTAAGGGTGGACGTGCCAACTACCGTACCGAAAATTGTAAACATCTCTATCCATAGCTGATGTATACATTACTTACTCTAGAACTACGGTCAAATTAAGATCAACATTGTGCAGACTAATCCAACGGCTGTAGTACAGTGATGATGGCTGTACTCGGTACCCTTAAGACACTTGTTAATATCCCGAGCTATATAGGATATGCCACTTGACATTCCAGAATTGCAATAAAATCTGTATCACCACTGAGCAGATTAATACAACGGCTACAGTGATGTACTGATGGATGCTCCAATTACCGTAACAGGAACTGTAGATACCCCTAGCCATAACTGATGCATACAATGAATATTATTTAACTACCGTGGAATACAATTCACCACTGAAGAGATAAATCGAACACCTGAAGTGGGTGTACAAAATACCGTACTGGGAGTTGTAGATGACTCTATCCATGGCTGTCGCATACACTGACTATCTTAGAAATAATGTGGAATTTATATCATCTGTGAACGGAATAATCCAGCGGCAATGGTAGGTGATAATGGCTGCACTCAGTACTGTTATCTCAGTTTTTAATATGTTGAGCAATAACGGATATATTCTTTGTCATTCTGGAATTGGTATAGAATATTCATCATTATTTTGAAGGTTGGACCGACGACAACAGTGCCCTGTTGATGGATGTGCTGCGCACCGTACGGCAAGTTGCAAATTTCTCTAGCCATAAGGGTACGATACAGTGATATTCTAGAACTGCTGTTAAACATAAGTTATCAGTGAAAAATTGGTCCAACTCCTAAAGTACTCTGACGATGTCTGTACTCAGTACTGTTTCGTCTATTGTTAATGTTTCGAGCTATAACGGGTCAGTCCTTTGCCATTCTGGAATTGCAATGGAACTTAAACCATGGATGAACAGATTTTCACAACGGCTACAGTACCCTGTCGATGGATATAATAAGTACCGTGCTCTCAATTGTAAATGTCTGCAGCCACAAGCGTACAGTATTTTAGTTACTGTATAGTTGCTGTCAAACTAAAATTGTCAGTGAGAAAATAAGTCCAACAGTTAAGGTACTATGATGATGGCTGTATTCAGTGCTGTCTCGTCAATTCTAGACGTCTCGAGCGATAACGGATCAGACCTTTGCCACTCTAGAATTGGAAACGTACATAAGTCATCACTGAACATATAAATCCATAGACTACAGTGCTCTGTTGATGGATGTACTAAGAATTCTTCTTATAATTATAAACAACTCTGGCCATAACCGTACTATACATTGATTATTCTGGTCTTCCTTTAAATTTGCACCATCACCGAACAAATTATTGCATCGGATACAGTTCTGCGATGATGCACTGCATTCAGTGCCCTTCTGCCAGTTTTTAATATCTCGTGATGTAACGTAGCAGCCTTTTGTCATTCTAGAGTTTCTCTAGAGTCTACATCATCATGAAACATGCATTTTGGATGGCTGCACTGCTTGGTTGATAGATTCAGTAAGTACTGCTCCGTATATTCTGGATATCTGTAGACATGGCCGTAATGTACATTAATTATTCTTGAGTTTCTGCTAAAATTTAGTAGTCAGACAACTAATTCATCCAACGTCCAAAGCATTGCGGTGATGGCTGTGCTCAGGACTGTTTCGTGACATGTTAATTTCTCGTGCGCTAATGGGCCAGTTCATTTTCATTCGAGAACTGCAGTGGTATCGAACTTCATCAATTAACTGTTTAGTACAACGGCTAATGTTCTCCGCTGATAGATTTATTAAGCACCGTACTCTAAAACGTAAAGATCTGTAGCCATAGGAGTACTGGCTATTTATTATACCCTAATTTTTGTCAAACATAAATTATCAGTGAAAAAATTAGTAAAACGGCTGAGGTACTGTTTCCTTAATTGTTAAAGTCTCGAGCTATAACGGGATATTCAGTTGCAATTCTACAATTGATGGAGAACTTTAATTATCATTGAACACATCAATCCAAAGAGTACAGTGCTGTGTTGACGGATCTCCTTGGAACTGTACTTGAAATTATAAATTGCTCTAGGCATTACCGTACTATGCATTGATTATTCTAGGATGAAGGCTAAATACAAATTGTCAGTGAACTAATTAGTCCAAAGGTTAAATTTTTGTGATGACGGCTGTACTCAGTTCTGTATCGACAGATGTTAAAGTCTCGAGCGATAATGGGCCAGCCCTTTGACGTTATAGAAATTCTATGGCATCAAACTTCATCAATGTACAGTTTAAATTAACGGCTAGTGTGCTCCGCTGGTGGATGTACAAAGTACCGTGCTCTCAATAGCAAATGTCTTAAGCCGTGAACGTACTATGTATTGTTTGATCTAGAATTGCAGTCAAAATTGAATTATCAACGAAAAAAATATTGTGGAGTTAGTGTATTAGAAATGGAACTGGTGTAGAATTTACATCCTCAATGAGCAGATTAACTCAACGTCTACTGTGGTCCTTTGGCGGACATACCATCTACCGCACGGGGAATTTTAAATGTCTCTAGCCGTAACTGATGTATACACTGATTATTCTAGAACTGCCGGAGATTTAAGATCATAAGTGAATAGATTATTCCAGGGGCTGCAGTAGTGTTATGATGGCTGTACTTAGTACCGTTTCGTCGATTGTTAATGTCTCCAGCGATAATGGGCCAGTCAGTTGCAATTCTAGAAGTGAAATAAGATTTATATCTTCAGAGAACTGAATAATCCAACATCCCCAGTGCGGTTATGATGGCACTACCCAGTTCCATTATGGCAGTTGCTATTATCTCGAGCTGTAACTGATATGCTCTTTGTCATTCCACAGATGCAATAGAATCTACATCATCATTGCTCTGGCACTTCCAACGGCTGCTTTAACCTGACGGTGGACGTACTTAGCACCGATCGACCAATTGTAAATATCTGTAGCCATAATTGTAGAATACGTGGCAAATACTGGAATAACTGTTAAACATAAGCCATTAGTGAAAAAAATTAGACGTACGGCAAAGGTATTCTGATGGCGGCAGTAGTCAGTACTGTTTGTCAATTGCTGATGTCTCGAACAATAACAGGTCAGTCGTATGACATTCTGGTGCTGCAATAGGATATTAATCCGCACTGAACAGACTAATCCAATGGCTACAGTGCCCTATTGGTGAATGTACCAACTATCGTGCTGATATCGTTAATATCTCCAGCCATAACTGTTGTATACATTGATGACCCTAGAACTACTGTTTAATTCAAACCATCAATGAACGGATTATTCCAACGGCTAATGTGCTCTATTGGTGGATACACTAACTACCATACCGGGAATTGTAAATTTGTATAGACTCCATTTATGTATGCAGTGGTAATTCTCGAACTACTGTGGAATTTCAAACGTATATGAATAGATTAATCCGATAGCAGTAGTACCGTGTAGATGGGTGTAATCAGGAGTGTTATGGCAATTGCTAATATCTCAAGCTATAGCGGATCGGTGTTTTCTCGTTGTAGAGATCCTATAGAATCTGCATCATCACTGAACAGTTAAATTCTTCGGCTACAGTGCTCTATGGGCAGAAGTACAAATTTCCGAACTGGGAATTTTCAATACCTCTAGCAATAACTGATGGATACACTGATTATTCTAAAAATACTGTGTAAAGCAAAGCATCACTGAAGAGATTAAGCCAATGCCTGCAGTGCTGTATTCATGAATGTTCCAACTACCGCACTTGGAATTGTTATTATTTCTTGCGATAACTGAATTATACGTTGCTTATTCCATAACTACAGTGGAATATAAGTCATCACTGAACAGATTAAATCAGCAGCTGCAGTTCTGCGATGATAGCTGTACTCAGAACTGTCACATCAATTTCAAACTTCTCGAGCTATAACTGATCTGTCTTTTGCCATCCTAGGTTAGCTACAGAACCTACATCGTCATTGAGCAGATTAAACCAAATGCTATAGTGTTCTATTCGTGGATACAACAACTACCGCACTCGAAATTTCAAATATATCTGGCCATATCTGTTGTATCCATTGGTTATTCTAGAGACACTTTGGAACTTAAAACATAAATGAACGGATTAATCCAACAGCTGCAGTACTGTTATGACGGTTCAACACAGTAATGTTATGTCAACTGTTAATATCTCGAGCTATAAATCATTTGTCTTTTTTCATTCTAGAAGTGCTATAGAATCTACATCATCATTGAACACGTATATCCAACCGCTAATATTCTCTCGTGGTGTACCCACCGGCAGCCATACAGGGATTTATAAGTACCTATAGCCATATCTGATGCAGACACTGATGACCCTTGAAAATCTTTGGAACTTAAGTCACCACTGAAGGAATTAATCCAATCGCAACTATACTGTGTTAATGGCTGCACTTATTACTGTGTCGTCAGATGTTAATATCTCGAGCGGTAATGGACATGTCTTTAGGCATTCCATTATTGCTATAGAACCTGCGTCATCAATACAAAGGTTAATTCAACGGCTACTGTGCTCCGTCGATGAATGTAGTAAGTACCGTGCTGTTGAATGTAAATATCTGTAGCCATAACTGTACTAATCATCGATAATTGTAGAGTTCCTGTTAAAATTAGATTCCAAGTGAACAAATTAGTCCAACCTCTAAAGTAATGAGATGATAGCTGTACTCTGTATGGTTTCGTCAGTTATTAACGTCTCGAGCGATAATGGGTCAGCCCTTCGTCATTCTAGAAATGCTATCGGATATAAATCATCACTGAGCCGATTAGTCCAATGGAAACAGTGCTCCATTGGTGAATGTACCGACCACTGTACAGAGAGTTGCAAATATCTCTATTCATGGCTGATGCATACACTGATTACTCTCGAGCTACTGTGGAAATTATATCATCAGTGAACTGCACAATACTACGGCTGCAGTACTGTGGTGATGGCTGTACTTAGTACTGCGTCGTCGGTAGTTAATACCTCGAGCGGTAATGGACCTGTCTTTTGTCATTCTATAATTGCTATAGAACATAAAACATCACTGAACAGATCATTGCGACGACCACAGTGCTGTGTTGAAGGATGTAATGAGAAATGCTCCAGCAATTATTAATATCTCTATACATAACCGTTCTATACATTGATTATTTTAGACGTGTCTTGTAATTTACATAACCAGTGAACAAATTATTCAAGCGGCTACATTTCTGTGATGATGGCTCTGCTCATTCCTGTATCGTCAATTATTAATATTTCGAGCGATGACGGATCAGTCCTTTGCGGTCCTAGAACAGCAATGATTTGTTTATCACTGATCAGATTTATCCAATGGCTACTGTGCTATGCTGGTGGATGTACCAACCACCGTACCGGGAATGGCAAATATCTCTATGCATAACCACTGTATACATTGATTACTCTAGATATACTATGGAATTTACATCATCAGTGAGCAGATTAATCCAACGGCTGGTGTAATGTTATGATGGCTGCACTCAGTGCCATTATGGCAATTGTTAATGCCTCTAGATATAACGGGTCTGTCTTTTTTCACTCTAGAGTTGCTATTGTATCTACACCGTGATTGAAAGCGTTTTGTCAACGGCTACTCTGCTCTGTCGACGAATGTAGTAAGTACCGTTCTGTCAATTGTGAATACCTGCTGCCATAACCGTTCTACGCATTGATTATTCCAGAATTGCTGTTAAACTGAAGTTATAAGTGAAAAAATTAGTCCGACCTCTGGAGTACTGTGATGGCGGCTGTACTCAGTACGGTTTCGTCCTTTTTTAATATCTCGAGCATTAGTGGGACAGTCCTTTGTCACTGTCATATATCGGCTATGGCTAGAGGTATTTGCTATTCCCAGCACAGCTGTTAGTACGTACAGTAACAGAGCAATTTAACCGTTGGTATATGCCCTTCAGTGATGACTCAAACTCTACTCTATTCATAGAAAGGAAGGACAAGCCCGCTACCGACAGAGACACTAAAAATTGACGAAATAGTACTGATTATTGCCACCATCGTAGCATTCTAGATGTTGCACTAGTATGTTCACGTAGTGTTTCTGTTTAACGGCAACCATAGCGTAATCAATGTATAATACGCTTATGGCTACAGACTTTTGCATTTGACAGTACGGCACTTAGTACAGCCATGGATACAGCACTGCAGCCATTGGATTGATGTGTTCATTGATGATGTACATCGCAAGACACGAATAGAATAATCATTGTAGGGTAGGGCTATGGATAGATATAACTATAATTGTAAGTACGGCCCTTAGTACATTCATCAAGAGAGAACTGTATAGTTAGGTTGATCTGCACAATGATGATTCATATTTCACAATACTTCTAGAACAGTCAATACGTACGTTAGTTATGGCTTGAGATATTTACAACTGACAGCACGGTTCCCAGTATATCCATCAACGAAGCACTGTACCCGTTGGATTCATCAATTCAATTAGGATTTAGTCTCCGTGTCAATTATAGAATGACAAAAGTCATATCCGTTTCCGTCCGAGGTAATAACATCAGGCGACACAGTACTAAGCACAGTTATCATCACAGCACTGTAGCCGTTGGATTAATTTCATCACTGGTTACTTATGTACCACAAGAGTGCAGGAATGATCAACGTATGCATCAGTTACGGCTAGAGATGTTTAGAGTTCCCAGTGCGGTAGCTGCTGCACCCATCAGCATAGGGCCGTAACAGTCGCATCAATCTGCTCAGTGATGATTGAAGTTGCACACTAGTTCTAGAATATTCAATGTATACAAGAGATATGGTTAGAGATATTAACAATTCCCAGAACGGTAGTTGGTACACTCACCCGTGGAGCACTGTAACCATTCGACTATGCTGTTCTGTGATGAGTTAAGCCGTATTGCAATTCTACAATGACGGAGCACTGACCCGTTATCGCTCGAGATATAAACAATTGACGAAGCAGTACTGAGTTCAGCCATCGTCACAATACTTTAGCAGTAGGACCAGATTGTTCATAGATAATTTAAGTTCAACAGCAATTCTAGAATTATCAATTTGTAGCACGGTTGTGGCTACACACATTTACAGTTGACAATATGGTACGTGTTACACCCATCAACAGAGCCCTGGTGCCGTTGAATAAAACTGTTCAAACATGTCATAGATTCTGTAGCCACACTCGAAGCACAAAAGACGGGTCCACTGCAGCACGGCACATTTGCATTTACCATAATTGCACCCAGTACAGTCATCATGACAGTACTGTCGCCGTTGGATTTTTCTGTTCAATGATGATACAAATTCCACAGCATTTCTACAATAATCAATGTATAGACGAGCTATGGCTAGAGATATTTAAAATTCCCAGTGCGGTAGCTGGCGTATCCACCAACAGAGCACTCTAGACGTTGGACTAATCTGTACAGTGACGACATAAGTACTGTTGCATTTCTAGAATGACAAGGGACTGGCACATTATTGCTCGAGACATGAACAATTGACGAAAGATAACTGAGAACAGCCGTCATCACAATTCATTAAACGTTGGATTTATTTGTTCACTTATAATATAGGTTTAACCGCAATTTTGAGGTAATCCATGTCAGATACAGTTATGGCTTCAGATATTTACAATTGACAGTACGGTACATAGTACTTCCGTCGACTGAGCACTGTGGCCATTGACAAAACCCGATCAATGATGATGAGGGGTTTAATAGCTACTCTAGTATGACAAAGGACCGGCCCGTTATATCTAGGTACATTAACAATTGCCACAACGGCACTGATTACAGCCATCATAATAGCAATGCAACCGTTGGATTAATCTGTTCACTGATGATGTAAATTCCACAGAAAATCTAGAATGGTCAAAGCATACATCAGTTAGGGATAGAGATATTTACAGTTTTCAGCACGTTAGATGATACATCCACCAATGGAGTACTGCAGCCGTTGCATAAATCTGTACATTAATGAGTTAAATTCGACAATACTTCTATAATATGGAATGTATACACCAGTTATGGCTAGAGATATTTACCACTCCCGGTACGGTAGTTGTTACATACACCAATAGAGCAATTTGGCCGTTGGATAGATCTGTTGAATGCCGATTAACATATGTCCAAGTAGTACTGAGTACGGCCATCATTACTGTAATGTAGCCATTTGATTAACTTGTCCACTAATGTCGTAAACTCGGCAGCACCTCTTCAATAGGCCATGCATCTATCGGTTATGGATAGAGATACTTACAATTATTAGTACTATGCTTGAAACCACCACCAATACAGCACTGTAACCGTTGGAGTAATCAGCTCAACGATGAATTAAATTCTATGGAAGTTCTAGAACGGTCAACGTATATACCACAAATATTTAGTGACAATGACAAATGCCAAGACAATACCGTGTGTTGCTATCTAGACAATTCTACGTCCACTTTGTTATTCGGTTCGCTGATCGCGTATATTTTTCAGCAATTCTTATGTCACCAGGGGAGGGATCAATTGCTTTTGCAGAAATTGACGTTTGCCAAAGGTGTAATGAATACGTCCGTTACAACTTTACTGTAGACATTTGATTAATTTGTTCACTGATTATGTATATTTCGCTGCAGCTCTAGTATAAGCAATGTATAGATCGTTTAAGACTAGAGACAATTACAATTGAAAGTACGTTACGTAGTATATACACCAACAAAGCACAGCAAATATTGGATTAAACTGTTCATTGATGATTTATATTTAATAGCGATTCTAGAAAGACAAAAGACGGATCGATTATCTGTCGAGACATTAGTAAACGGAAACACAGTAGAGAGTGCAGGAAACATCACAGTAATGGAGCCGATGGAACAACTTGGCCGTTGATGATTTAGCATCCACAGAAATTCTGGTATATCATACATGAAATACAGGTATGTGCAGAGACATTTAAGTCTGACCGCGTGGTACGTAGTGTGTACGCCAAGGGATCACTGTATCAGTTGCAGTAAGCTGTTCTCTGATGATACATGTTCCACAGTGATTGTAGTATGAAAATGGACAAACATATGATGACTCGAGATACTTGCAATTGACAACACAGTACAGAGTAAAGTCATCACAAAGGTACTGCAGCCGCTTGAATAATTTGTTCACAGACGATGTAAATTCCAGAGCAAATCTGGAATATCCAATGTATAGTACGGTTATGTCTTGAGATACATACAATTGAAAGTACGGTACGCAGTACATACGCCAAGAGAGCCCTGTTGCCGTTGGATTATTCTGCACAATGATGATTTATAATGTACAGTAATTCCAGAATGGAAAATGGCAGATACGTTTTCCATCGAGGTATGAACGATTGACAACACAGTACTGAGTAAGACATCATGACAGTTCTGTAATCGTTGGAATAAATTGTTCGTCGATCATTTAAATTCTACAGCCCCTCAGAAATAATCACTGTGTTGTACCTTTGTGGCTAGAGATATTTGCAATTGGCGTAACAGCACATAGTATCTCGACCAGCAGTGCACTGCTGCCGTTGGAATAACATGGTGAACGGTGATTTAGGTTACGTAGCAATTCTAGAATTACAACCTACAGGTCTATTATAACGACATTAAATAACAACTGACTATATGGTACAGAGTACAGTTATCATTACATTACTGCTGCCGATGGTTGAACTTGTTCATTGATGATAAATATTCCACAGCCATTCTAGAATGACCAATGTATAGTACGGTTAGGGCTAGGGAAACTTACACTTGACTGTACGGTACGTAGTACATACACCAACAAAGCACCAACTGTAGCTGTTGTATTAATTTGATCATTTCTGATTTATTTTAAACAGCTGTTCTACAATGACAATTGACATTGACATTGTCCTCGCTTATAAGTTCGTGATACGAGGAAAGTATTCCGTAGGAGCGGCTGTACCGTACGGCAGCGTCAGCATCGAAAGAGCGACAGCATAAGCGGATTCTCGTCCGAAGGCCGATCTTCGCCGAACCTTATCACGCGGATCAAACGAAAAGCAAGCAAAACATGCTTGACGATTATCGTTTTCAAATCACACCTATTTCTTCACGGCAGTTTAATTAAAGTATATGGCACATAAACAAATTTTATGTTCCAATATCACAAGATTGAAATAAAAAGTGAAGTTAATTTTATACCGTAATAAATGACAAAACTATCAGTATAATATCATAAGCGACAAGATTGATAGTGTAACCTGGTGTGATAGTTCACTTCTAGGCATACAGTCTTTCCTAAACGAAGGGATGAACGGAATGCC